>NW_017308140.1:359025-389159 GCF_000935625.1 Nanorana parkeri | reverse complement strand
GGGAGATGTAGTAAGGAGGAGCAGGTGTGGGGGGATGACAGCTGCTGATAGACAGGTCCGATCTCAGAAGCACGTTGCTGGAAGACTGCACTTTCCCACACATGGTGCTCTATAATGTATTGCTGGGATTTGTTGTACTCCTCTATAGCTGGTGATATTCTGCATTACGCTGTATAGAGGACTACAAGTCCCAGCAATAATACATTATACAGCGCAATGCAGAATACCACCAGCTGTAGAAGAGTACAACAAATCCCAGCAATAGTACATTATACAGTGGTACAATGCTAAATACCACCAGCTATAGAGGACTACAAATCCCAGCAATAGTACATTATACAGTGGTACAATGCTAAATACCACCAGCTATAGAGGACTACAAAACCCAGCAATAGTACATTATACAGCGCAATGCAGAATGCCGCCGGCTATTATGTACTATTGCTGGGATTTGTTGGATTCCTCTATAGCTGGTGATATTCTGCATTGTGCTGTATAATGTACTATTGCTGGGATTTGTAGTCCTCTATAGCCGTTGCCATTCTGCATGCATTGCTGTATAATTTTACACTTTCCATTTCACTATATTGCACACCACACTATCTTTTTTTTTTTCTTTTTTACTTCCACCGGTCCAAGCTTGCTCCTGTGATAGACTACAACCTCAATACAAACTAGTAGTCCATCACTGGAGCCATTTTTTAAACTTTATTTTATAGTTTATCCGATTAACCGATTAATCGAACCTAATAATCGGCTAACTAATCGATTCTGAAAATAATCGTTAGCTGCAGCTCTACTTGCAACACATGAAAATATCACTAACAAGATTACTCAAAACCTTTGTTTGTTTGGAGGTTATGACTCGACATCAAAGCTGAAGAAAAAGCGGTCAGAAGTTACCTACTGCTTAAGGGTCAGTTTACCCAAAGCTAACACTGGATTCAACTCACCATCTTATCGTCTGGTGACTTAGGTGGCATGGTCTCTGTACTAGAACTTCATGCCATGATGGAGCCATTCGTCCAACTGGATATTGAATTTATTTAACTAGAGGGACTCCCTATGCTGCAACTGAAAAAAAAGAAACTCCAGAATGTGTTGGAAACAAGCCAGGACCTCAGGTAGAAAGGGATAAGAAGAATGTGGTTGGTTCAGCTTGCCAGCAGTTTTGGGTGGGCTGCCTCAGTACTAAAAAAGTAACATTTAAACTGTGTTAGTGGCATCTATTTTGTTGAAGTAACAAAGAACGTCATAAGGAAATCACGTATTTAGTGGACTTTGGAAGTGCCAAAAATTACCAAGTGGTTATCTGGTTTTGTTTGAAGTACAAGAATGCTTGCAAAGCTAAGCACACAGTCATTTAATTTAGGAGGTAACATCTTTGTACAATAGAACTATTGGAAAGTTGTCCATCTGGCACAGTGGGGGTTCTCTTGACAAATGGTCCAATTCAAGAAGTTACAGTAAACAGGACAACCAATTAATCCATGAAATGCCTGGCCCCTATATGCTAGATCATATTTACCTCAGCATCAGATAAATTGATGATCAATTTGATGATCAAGGAAGAATGGAAAGTGCCCCCCAAACAAGGTCTCCTTTTTTTGGAAAACAGTGGCTAATACTAAGAGGGCAAATGGTCCAACTACCGGTATCAAGGTCAAGGTCTGCTTGATTGTGCAAGCACAGTTTTTTTTCTTTACAAATGAAAGACATATGTAGCAAAGCAATGGGATGCATGGTGCCATATGGCTCTATAGACCCTTCCAGCCACAGAGTATAGGTGAGTGTTCAGAAATTTAAAAAATGCAGCATGGGCACCGTGTTTTGGCCCCTGTATGTAAAGAAGCCCTAATCTATGTATTCTGTGCTTTCTTAAGTTTCTGCTGGCAGTGTCAGCAAGATGAGACCACTCATCTCTCCCTTTAAATCCATAAGAATAATAATGCATTAATATTAATGGAATGATAATGAAAAAAAACATGATTTCCCAGTCAGCTTCTGCCCCACATGCCATGTAACGTTAGCTAGCTACTGCAGTAGGGCAGTAAAAAGTGACTAAATATAGCACCCATTTTGCTGGTTAATTGATGTCGCTGGACCATATAAACAGTTTACAGATTTCAGAAGTGGAAAAAAACCAACGTTGTATAACCTGGATGATTGTAAAATTGTTTAACCACCATATCTCTGTAGTCACTGTTACTTTAAATATGGAACTGTTGCTCCATTCCCAAGAGCCACTCAACTTTGAATGCCCCGGATGAAAAAAAGCCATCTGTCCACTAATATTTATTTTGAAACAGCGAGCCATTTCATATCTTATCTGAAGTTAACAGCAGAGAAAGCACTTCCACACCCAATTGAAAGCCAAACAGCAAATCAAATGGGTATGTTGTTACAGGCTTGATGAACACTTCTGTCTCTGTGTACAGACATTGCATAACTGGTTGTATTATCTGCTCTGCAATCCTGAAGTATGGCTTGGGTGCCAAACATTGACCTTTAGTTAGATTCATTATAGTCATGTATATGTTAGATTTATTCAAGATCTGGCCAACTAATGTTCTTATCATGCAAACTGGGTGTGATGAGATCCTGGTTCCAAAAGTACTGCATCTGTGGTCTTTGAGGCCTTGCAGCTCAAGTCTGCAGCTAACTGTTCAAATCCATAAGATTTTAATACAAGCGTGAATGACCAGATCTGATAAAAGGTCTGCAAACTCACTCCTGAGCATAGCTGGGTCATTCAGATGCTACATATAGGGCCAACTTTAAATTATCTAACAAAACTGATGTATGAACAAACAAATACTTTTGTTTTACTACATGTCACCTAATGGGAAAATAAATATACTGCCATATCATATACTGAATGACAGCTTTTTTTTTATAAATTCTTTCTTGTTTCAGGATTTGATAAATTATATTATTTCATCTTTACAGGCTATCGAGAAATATATCTTTTACTATAGGTAACTCTAAATGAGCCTGCACATGTTCAATATCTTACTTTAAAATGAAAATAGACATATATTTTACAGTATAGCATTAAACATCTAAAGAAATGTTCAACAACACATTAATGCAAAATGTGCACTAAGCATTCTGGAAACTGGGTATGTAAACAACCACACTGACGTGGTTCACTTTGTATCCAGACCACTCACTGTTCACCTTTATACAGGACATGGTTTCATTGTAAACCCCAACAAATCAGACAAATTGGAGGATTATTACCTGCACTGACCACTCTTTACATGACTATTGAAATACACAAAAAAGGTGGAAAGAAATAAAGATTGTCTTATTTAATGTAAAAAAATAAATTTGCTTTAATGTTTTTAGACACTAGTTTCATTTTTGGGACTGGTCTGATACATGTTCCAATATTTGAGCCAGCTATGGGAAATTGCAGCTGGAACACTGTTTTCAGTGCATCTTTAATTTGTGCAAGCCTTGGAATACGCCGATCCACCCCAAGGGGCAGATTCAACAACAAAACATTATTGCTTTGGTTCTCTCTCAGACACACAAATACACCACGATCACAAGAGCAAGGACTGGAATTAAGAGAACAAGGAAACCCAGGAGGGTCTCCTTAGCTTAAGTGCTGAAAATGAAACTTAAGTGCTCCTCACACTGTATGCTTGTAGGTCACAACCAATGTGATTTTCCATGGTTAAAACAAGTTAAAGTTACACAGTAAAAAAAAAAAAAATATATTGAAAGTCGGCAGAAGAGATAGTGATGTCTAGCAGCCTGCACAAAATAAAACATGCTGCTGATCTACCTGGGGAAAGAAAAGAAATAAATAATTGCCCATGAAGCCCACTTTAAAAATCAAGACAACACAATGGAATAAACAAAACAGCAAATGTCCCCAGCCATAAACAATGGCGTTTTACTGCCATTGTTATATGACATGGCAGCAACTGGTTTGACTAGCGGTACATAGAAGTCCCTCCTTGGGGTTCCGCTGAATATTCACAGAAATCGTTTTTTCACACAGAGGTAGCTGTAATACATTATTCTTAAAGTTCTTCTTCTTTAGACGTTCCAGTTCATTAGTGGCGTCTGACATTTGATCAGAAAATAACTTTATACCGCTGGGTGGGGCGGCTTTACTGGCACTACTATTAGAGCTTATGCACATCTTCCAAGTGGACTTCTCTTGTACTTTGACACTTGAGAAGGATAGGTTATTTTGGGGATCAATAATATACTTGGCCCCATTATGCAGTTGGGAACCTAAGCAAAGGCCCATTAATTTTAGGCTCTCTACAAGTTCTCCTGCACTTCTTGGTGACTGCTGCACTGGGTTACCAGAACCAGAGCAGGTGCGGGTGTTTCCAGATGAGTTGTTGGTGTTACCACTAGAGTTATTGGAGGGACTACCCCCTCCTTTGTTATCGCTTGGACTAGTTTTGTCAACACCTCCACTTCCATTGCTTGGTTTACCTTGGCCTCCCCCATCACCTTGATTTCCAGGTGGGCCTTCACTACTGTCTCGTCTATGCCAAGAATAGGTGAACCCGCTATCTTTATCTAGTCGCCTCCTGCTCTCAGAGTCATCATCACTAGTTTCTGAGCTGCTGCAACTTGACCCCCGACCCTGGCTTTTCCTCCTATGGTATCTTTTGTGTACAGTACCAGGGGATGCAATGTTCATTTTTAATCTACTTAGCTTAGGAGGAAGATTCTCATCCATATCAAACTCATCGTCAGACTCTCCTTCCTCAAAAATCTGGTTCAGTACTGGAGCGCTCTTTCTTGATGTAAGTCGGTTTGTTACAGAAGGTTTGCGACGTAAAACAACTTGTGAGGAAAGTGGAATGGGCTTCTTTTCTTCTTCATCTTCCTCTTCATCCTCTTCCACTCTGAAAAGGCATTTTCTACCACTAGTGGATGGGTTCACAGGAGGAATTCCTGAAGCTGCTGGACCAGCAAAATCTGGTACATCCTCTTTTTTCAGAGGCTCCACAAGACCTTTATTTCTATGGCCATTGAGCACACTCTCCGTGCTGCGAGCTGCGGTAGGTATAACAGCCACATGGGCTATTGGAGAAGCCGTCAGATCATCCTCCAAGTCTTGAGGAACATCAATCTTTGTGGGCCAGGACTGCCTACAGACAAGGAAAAAAAAAGCAAAGTTGTAAAAATCCAAAAATGTATCATGTCCAACCAGTAGAAGGGCCAGTGTTGACAGGTGTTTATTCGCTTCCAAACTGCTTCTCTCCACATACAAGTCTATAAGAATGCAAAAGACTATTGAAGCAGGTCAGAAGGAGGTCAACTGCACCTTCAATGACTTCTGAATGATCTCAGAAGCTTCTCAAATTGGTGTCAAGAGCACGCTGCATTTGGCCATCGATGTCCGTCAACACAGGCCCTTACTGTTTTCCAATTCTTTATTTTTTTTGTTGCCTAAATGATCTAGCTTTGAACCATCATGTTTTCTAGTTCCATTTTCATCTCCGATTTGTATAGGCAATACTTATATTTAACATTTTCTACATTTTCTTTATACATGTAAAAATTGTTCAACTAAATGATATACAAATCATTTAGGAATCTTCAGAATAGTAAAAGTACCATAGGTGGACAAACAACGGAGATGTTCTTGGATATATTTTTATAATATAATCAAGGGTCTATGTTCTATTTTTGTATGTTTTCTATTTGACTTTTCATCTTCTTCATTGTTCACAATAGGAACAGTCTTGAGAGTCTGGCCAGTCTCTGGGCCATACAATGCCATGCCTAGTTGCTATGATACAAATAAGCACTACAAAGACTTGGCAAGCACTTGTACATCAGCATTTTAAAAGACTTGATGAATACACAGAAAAATAAGACAGCTAATGCTGTAAAATTACTTGCAACTAGTAGTTTCACAGAAAATATTTTTACTCATAACACTGAAGAATGAACTTAAACATAATTATATAATAAAGTGCAAAGCTGCAATTTTTTGCAATTGCTTAAAAGGGTCAGTCTTCGCAAAACGGATATTAAAATTTTTGGCAAATGTTGTAGTGTCAAACCAATTCTGTGACTGTGTTCCTAGGTTTGCACATTATGCAGTGGCCACTATGAAGGGCTTCCACTCACGTTTATTTACTTTAAAATATGGAGAATGTAAAAGGGGGCATTAGACAACGCAAAAGCTAGGCTGCAACAGCCAAAACTCACAGGTATAGGGGAACAGAAACGATACCTATGGCAGCAGATATTGTCCATAGTGCTTCCAAGACATATAATAAGCCGGCAGCTGACAAACTAGGTTCCACCTTTAACTACATTGATTGGACTGACCCTTTAAATGGCAGATATTTAGCTTTTGTTAAAATACAAATGCGCCTTAGCTTTTGTAAACATTCAGACTACGGACGATACATATTCTCAATCTGGCTGCTTGTACTGTGAAGTAATTTATTCTGAAGGATCAAAAAAAATCTAAAGTCTGTTTTCAGTCAGTTTCTAACAGTTTAGAAACACCTGCTGTATATTTGTATCAAAAGACTGGAGGCAACCAAAATGTTGTTTTTTGTTTTAGAAAGTAATAGAAGAAACAAGGTTTGAGTGCTTCTGTTGTGAAATTTGAAGATGAACCTCTCCACAATGCCTATAGCTACAGAGGTGAGGAAGGACTGGTTTTAAAGTGCATTTACTGCTTGATAAGAATATGTAAACACTTGTGTGCATAGTCTGGACCCAGGTTTCATTTAAAATGTTATACCCGGATTACAAGCTCCTTCAGAATTACTAAAACTATGTAATGTGAGGGAATTTCTAAAAATCCATTTAATTTGTATTCCATCATGAAGGCCCCTGCACATTATACTTGTTGGTAGAACCAAGGCTGGATTCACACCTTTGTATATTTGGTTGATTGGTTTTCCATTGAAATCAGTACAAATGCATCAAAATGCATCTCAACGCCCGTTAATATGTGCGTTAATGCGCACTGACACACAATACAAACTGAACTGCAATATGCAACAAACTCCCACATCGGATAATATTAATGCTATTTGACATGAATTTTCATGCATTTCCATTGATTTCAATGAAAAACGCATCAGGAAAAAGATAAAATGTGTGAACTAGAGGTGCACCGAAATAGAAATTTCAAAACCGAAACGAAACCAAAATACAAAAAATTGTCAGGCCGAAACCAAAAATGTTTATTTTAATATTTTTTTCACATTTTTAAAATATTTTATTTTTTAATAAACTTTTACTTTTTTATATTTATTAATTATTTTTTTATTAAATATTAGTTTTTTACTTTTAGGGGCTTTGGGAAAATATTGGGGGTCTAAACAGACCCCTGATATTTCCCTTTTAAAATAATAGAAAAAGAGATTGAGGACACAAGAGTCCTCAATCTCTTTCTGCAGCCCCAGCACTCAATGAACAGGAATCACTTGAGTGTTCCTTTTCATTCATAACTTGAGAATCTGTGTGTTTACTATAACCACAATCATGAATGAGCAGGAGGTGATGTAGATCACTTCCCATTCATTCATAATAGAGGATATAGTACTGATCACTGAGCGCTGACTGCTTGTACCCGCTCTCCATCCTGACTCCGCCCACACACCGCTCTGCTGGACTCCAATAGGAGTCTGAGCGGTGTGGGAGAAGAGACGCCTGCCGCTCACAGCGTTCTCCTCCCGCAGCGCTCGGCTGGCTGTCACAGTTTCTTTCGCCCCGATGGGACACAGAGCAGTGCCCAGCGGGGAGGAAAGAAAGCAGGGATGCGCCGATGTGTCGGCAGGAAAATGGCACTTTCGGCATTTAGCCAAAAGTGCCACTTACGGCCGATATGTTTTGGCGGCCGATATATCAGTGCATCCCTAGTGTGAACCCAACCTGAAGGTGATTGCAGATTGTAACATCTTCAGCTTAATACTGTGCCCTTCTAACCACACCAATTCCAGACATCTTTTATGCCCCTGTGGCTTTTTTTTAATCAACTTATCTGCCATTGCATAGGCTCAAGTAAGTGGTGCTTAGGTATTCGAGAGCAAAGGGCAGATGGAGAAATTGATCAGGTGACTACTGCCTACTGAGCGTGATCAGTAAAAAAAAACCTAGGCCAACAGGTAACTGCTGCAATGCACCCTGAGAACATGATATAGCTAGAGAGGTTTAAAATGATTCCAATAGTCTGAGAGCTTTCTTAAATGGCCACTCTGCCCAAAAATGTAATGTAAACTTTAGGTAGGCGTGAAAACTTGCAGAGCAACTTATGTTTAAGGAACTTCCATGATCAGATCTGCTCACCTTTGATATTACCTACTACAGCAGTGTCCAGGTGTACAGCCAAAACATTAGGGGACAGCTGTTATGGTGATGACTGTCCAAGAGGACATTGCCCCTAACTTTGGAGATACTTCCTTTCACTTGGCTAGAAATACACTATAGGTATAAATGTAATGTGGACAGAAAGGGCAGCTTTGTATCAGCAGCAGGTGTTTAGGTCTGGGAACAGAAGAAAAGTGATCTCCCACTAAAGCACCACAGGGATGATAAGCTGGTGAGATTCAAACTCATTGGCATCTACTAAAAATGCAAATATCAAGTTTGGACCTATTGGACCGATAAAGCAATGCTAATGGGAACATGACTGTCATGTAAAGCTTGGTTTCCAGGCTGTGAGCACAAACATAACATCAAAGTTTATATACTTTCTATGGACATTGCCTGTGAGATGCTGTACACACATATACCGAGAATGCGGCCTTAAGTGATATTAAAGTCAAAATGTTTTTGAGCTCTTGCAATTGCTGATGAAATCACTTGCAATAAATGCTGCTCCTTGATGTTTAAAAGTTTAGCTCCATGCAGAATCAGCTGGTCCTCTGAGCACTGGCCCGGATATCCTGTTTTAGGGTGGCTCCTTTCCCTTGCAGTGTCCTATGGAGCCACCCTTGTGTGCACTAGTAAGCTGTGTGCATCTCCACAAACACACAAGAGATTGCACTGTCCCTTGTGATCATGTACTGGACTGGAGGTTCAGGCAAGCAGACCTGAGAGAGTTGCAACCAGCTGTTTGGAAACATGATGACTATAACCGCTTGGGCAAAAATGTAAAAAACAAAACAAAACACAAAACTGCCGGGCAATATATATTTGTTTGCTCTGGAAAAAACACAAAACACATTGAGAGCTTAATACTACTTTAAAAAAAGAGTGACAAACTGCATTCCATAATAATATATTTGCAGAACTGGAATAAAAAATACGTATTACTTATTTCCAATGCGCCTCAGCTCTATCTAGTGGCCATACAGGGGTATTACATAACATTCAAGTGGAAAAAAGAAATATACTGAAAACATTAATTTGTCCCTTTATTCGCACAGAATGAACGTTCAGAGATTCACAGGGTGAACTGCTATGCAAATTGTTTATAGATAGACTCACTCCTAAATAAAATAATGCCACACAGATGGATGTGGTCACACCACATGCAGTGACATACTGTTAAAAACCCAAACATTTTTGTATATGGCCATTCTGTGCAGTAGATCATTGGACAGAAATAAAAGAGAATATATGTCAAATGGCAAATGTTACAGAAGACAGATCTGCTAACACCACTTGATTCACATCCAACTTAAAAATAGACTGAAAAGTAACACTTTTTAGCACATTCCCCATTTACACAGTCAGCAGTGTCTCACTGATATGGTACACATAAATTTGTACCTAAACTGGGCTTTGATGTTACTGGGACTGGCAGAGCGGGCCTGTATCTCTTTTTCCTGTTTCTCTCGCAGAATCCTCTCAGCCAAGAGGAAGTAAGTTGCGGTTATGTGGTTGTATTTATTTGTTTCCAAGGCGCTGAAGAAGAAAAAGAAAAAAAACAGGAAACATGAGATTGCTCAAAGAACTGGAACTGTTTCAGCAACAAATAAAAGGCTACAAACAGTACTAGCTTCATATCAGAATACTGCAACTGCTGCCAGGTAGACTTGGAAATCATGTTTTTTCTGTGAATTATTCTTTAACTTGAACAGAATCTACCCATTTTTGGCTACATGTATCCAGCTGTACTATGGCAGAGTAAAATCTCTGTGGGAAAGTGAGACTGCCATATACACCCAGCACAAGTCTAGACTTGACTCACTTTTTGGGCCACAAAGTATACACCGCTGCATAGCGGTGCCAGCCAAAGGGCATCACAGAGCAGATTTTTCTGCACTGCCATTGACTGTCCACACAAGCAGAAGCATTGTGTTTAGAAACCAGTACACTTTTTTTTTCACTACTCGCTCACATGCTCCTCTCTAATGTCCAGCCAACATCGCTACCCACCTCTCTACTTCTCCAGCCTTCCTACAGCACGGAGGCCAGCTGCATGCGACATGGTACAAGGCATGGTACAGGGAGATGACCCAGATAAATATGACCCCAAAGCACAAAAAAAACAGCAGAAGCTGCTACTCTGAAGACGCAGAAATAAGCAGTATTTTTTAAAGAAAATATTTTGGAGCATATTAACAAAGCCTTTTTTTTCACAATGCTTGTTCTGAATACCTAATTTGATGCTGGTACCTTTAGATCTCCCATGACGTGTATTTTCACTGTTACATCCAAATTTGTTTAACTCCTCGCTATATGTTTGTTAAGTGTTCCCATTCAAGTAGCTTACTGAACAATGATTTTATAAAAAAATCGTATCTTTTTAGTTACCGTATTTTGCGCTCCATAACATGCACCTGACCATAAGACGCACCTAGGGAGGGTAGGGTCCTGTGTAGTTCCCGACAGCCGAGACAGGTGGCGCTGTGATTACAGCGCCACGGTCTCAGTGATCACACAGAGCAGACGAAGAACGGACGTTCTTAGTCTGCTCTACGGGCTCTATGGTGAGCTCCTATGCCGGACAGGATCGCCGCTGCTCCTTTCATACAAGTGATGTAATCAGATCACTTGTATGTAAACGAGCGGCGGACCTACACTATACATTTAGCTCTGCCTGTCTGGAGCAGGGCTAAATGTACAAAAAAACTACTCGCCCGGCGCCCGAAACTGCTTGTCCCGGGCGTACTCTAAGGGCAGCTTCTATTGCTTAGAATGGATGGATGTGGAAATAAGGGAATTACTGGAGGGACAAGACTGAGATACACAATGCACCACCCAATTCTTATCTTTTTTAACCACTTGTGAGGACCGGCAGCCCTGCGCATTTAGTTAACTGATAATGAAATGTGCCAGAACAGTACAGACATGGTTAATTATGGCAAACAACCCCTTAGCCAGCTCATAACCATTGCATAAGTGAGAACTAAGTAGGATTTTTCAGTCCTGGAGTTTTAAGAAAAAAAAGATAATTTAAACATGCAGTAACAATTTTTTTAAAACTTTTTTTTCCAAGTTGCAATGTAAATCGGAACAAGTAACAAACATAATAGTAGGTGTTATCCCAATTTGTCTGCAAAAGTGGAAATGCACAATAAAAAGAAAACAAATTCCCTAGTTACTGGGTCAGCTTCTAACACAAACTGTTGGTGCAGTGGGGGGGGTGGGGGGGTGAGGGGGGGTTACCTCCCACCCAGGTCTCCCCCACCACCTACAGAAACATGGTTGACCATTATACCCTATCCTGCTTTATTAATAGTATATCTTTCATGGAATCGTGTTCGAAAATCTCATTTTGATGTCCGACTATTCATATTGATTGTTGTGTACTGTTGTTGATCTTCTCTCAGACATTGTTTGGTTTTCTTTAATATTGTCCCTCACAATATAGTGGTTTTAGGTCTGTTAATCCCTTTTTTTTTTAAATTTACTTGTGGAAAAAATAAGTTATAAAAAAAATAAAAAATAAAACAATCCCTGCATTATTCAGAAAATGGTTATACAGGAATACCAATAGTCATCTTCATATGAACTTTTTTAGGGAACTGCTATAGTAGGAAAAAGGGCAACTGAGAAAGAGAAGGGTGTATACTCTATTTACCAGCACAGGTATGCATACTCCGATCTGGCCAGGGCCAAAAGCTTGTAGTCAGCCAAAATGGCTTATACTTGGGTATACCATGTGAAGCATATTCGCTGTGAGCTGCATCCTACGAAAAAAATTGGCACTTATGTCAGGCGTTGAAATAGTGGCACCAGTTTTTCCTTTGGCTCCTTAAAAGAGAACTAAAGTCAAACCTTTTTCTGCCTTCACTTTTTGTCTGTGTAACAGGAGTATATTTACCAATGTACTCCTGTGACCCAAAGTCAGCATATAGAGGGTACTCCCTGTTATCTGCTGACAACACAGAGCTGTGCTGCAGCCGGGAAGGATCCAGACAATATTGTCAGGATCTGCCCAGCTGCCTGACAGTTGGCTCTGCCTCTCCAGAGCCAGCGGTGCCCACCCTCTCCCCTGTCTGTACCTCTAATGAGCGCTGGAAAAGAGAGGGGAGGGGGGAATTACTGCGGGCAGTCGTGACTGACAGTAACTACTCACTGCAGGGAGAAGACTGTGAGCTAAGTAATCAGCATCTGCATGATCACTTAGCTGTCAGAATATAGAACTAACGTTAAGACCGCTTAAAAGGAGAACTATGAGATGAGTGATTTTCACTCATCCTCAAAGTTAGAGCCGACCTGTGACAACGAAACCGTCACACGTTGGCTCTATTGATCGGAAGTTGAGGGAACACAACGTCGCTCACTCACTTTCTAATCATCTCCCTGCAGAGAGCGGTGACTGTTAGTCACGGCTCCCCGCAGGGATTCCCACCTCCCCTCTGATCCTCCGGCACTGACTGGAGGAACGGATAGGGGTGGGCACAGCTGGCTGTGCCTCTAGATAGGCAGAGCCTGCTGTCAATCAGCTAGCTGGGTGGATCTCAACAGTATTGTCGGGATCCGTCCCAGCCTTGGCACTCTCAGTATATAGCTCGCTATATACTGAGCTTTGGGTCACGGAAGGATATTAGTATATGTCCTCCCATGACCCTTAAGAGAACTATGGGATAAAAAGGTTACCCTATAGTTCTCTTTTAATACCTAATCCCTAAAACAAGCCGTATTACTAATTAATCTTTTTTATGCTGCATACTTACCTTGTCCTGTGCTGGAAGCCTCTGTACTGATAGCAAGTACTGTGGTGCAAGCATGCACCTCCAAGATTTGGAAAACACAATAAACTGCTTCAAGCACAACACAATATTACAAAGACATGCTGCGGAGAGGAGGGGGACCTGGGAGGGAAGTAGACAAAGTGTGCCTATAGTTTAATCTTCTATTAAGCAGTGAATAATGTTGTGTAGTTAAGTCAGCTTCTGAAAATGCCATCTGCCTGCCTGCTGACCCACTAGCTTCAATCCTTTGCGTATAGTATATGGTGTGACTTCGGAGCTCCTTAAAGGAATAAATGTTTCCACAAGCCTCCGGAACTATGGAATAAAGAATCTGTGGGGCTTTCTGAGAAAGACTGTCCACAGCAAGCACATCATCTGGAACAACCCTTTGAGTGGAAAAAAAGCAAGAACTTACTCTACAATGGCATCTCGATCTGCTATGTCACCGAGAACCATCCGCTGTATGATGCTGTTATGCTCTTCCTCAGAGAGGTTCTTGTAGGACACTAGAGGAATGTTGTACTTTGTTGCAGGTGATGGGTCAACTCCTTGGAGCCAAGGATGGTTTTCAATCTCCTCTAAAGATGCTCTTCTCTTAGGATCTCTTTGTAGCATTCGAGTGATCAGACTGGGAATACAAAACATAATTCCTGAGCACAAGACAGGTCAAAGTCAGTAGATGTGACATGAAAGGATATAATAAAGTATTGCAGGAGATGTGAAGATACAGGCGATATAAAATGTGATGAACCACAACAGGTAGTGCCCAATTAAAAGCAGAGCAGGCAAAATGGTCCAAGATGCAGTTTAAGTTCCTAACACCGGTAAACTGCTAAACACCATATTATTGAATTGCATATAATTATTACCTACGTGTCATATGTTTCTTTTTTTAATGTAAAGCCATTCCTTAGCCTTACCACTCCCTGCCCAAATATAAACTAATTTACCTTACAAAACGCATTCTTGTGCTGTGATCCTGCCATTATTTCTCTACAAATATGAAATCAGTCTGATATTTTGTGTTCTCTCGTAGCAAATGCCAGTTCAATATTACATTGCTATTACAGCTGAATATAAGAGACTGCAGATTAGATTTTGCCCTGCCTCTTTTTTCTATATTTCAGCCATCATTGCAACTGTCAAATTGAAAATGAGAAATGTATGCTCCTATGCAGAGGATGATGGAGTTTTTTTGTTTTTTTTAAAAGGCACCATTCAGGCAGATGAGAGGATCAATTGGCCACAAGTTTCAAAGAAAGTGGTCAGCAACCTTTGACCTGCTATTAAGTTGAAACCCATGCACTGTGTTCCTGGACGTTCCCAAGCCCACCTAATAGGATCTTGAGTTCAAGTTCTTAGCTAAGCTTTTCCCACTGAACATCCCACCATTGGCTGCAAAAGACCCTCTGAATGGATAGTAGGTTGGACTTCTCTATGGCAGGGAGTCTTATATGAAGGTTAAAGCAATGAAGCTCATAATGACAGAATGGAGTTGGAATCTTCAGGAGCACACAAGAAAGTTGTTTTGTTATTATAAGGTAATAAGAGGTATCATGTCATACTTTCTCTAAGGAAAATGCTAAGGTTTAAATTCCATCAAAGGCTTACGGTACATGACTGTAAACAAGTCTGATATTTTAACCTGCATGTGATCTCACAGGTTAGGGAAAGCCATTACTTACTCTTTACACTCCTTGGACACATGCTTGGGCACAGTATATTTACAGTCCATGATCATAGTCAACGTTTCACTGTCGTTTGCTTCTTGGAATGGAGGAGTCCCACACACCAGCATGAAGAGGATTACCCCCAGACTCCAAATATCTGAAAAAAAAATTGATCTGTGTTAATATTCCAATCCAATGCTATGGCCTTCCAGGTGCCTCACATAAAATGTCCCAATGTGAAGCTCTGGGAACCCTTAATTCAGAATTATCACTTTCCATAACTAAATACTCTCATGATGATCTGTGGTAAAAAGACCTTGTAGCAAAGGATGTCATTTAATAGGGAAATCTAGAAAAGTTAGTATTTCCTGGCACTCAAGTGGACATCTATGGAAATGGGTGTACAGTACGAGTATAGTAAAACAGTGTGGTTTAGGCGGATGTCTCATGACGTTCGCAGGTTACCAATATCTTTTTACATCTAAGTAACATTCCTATTGCTAAAGCCTCGTACGCATAATATTTTTCTCAAAGAGGAAGTTAAATATGCAGTTTGGAAATAGATTCTTTAAGATGAAAAATAAACCCTCAAGATTTCAAAATGTTAGTTTCACCCAAAGTTGACATCTGAATCACATGCCGACTTCTTTTATCTCACACTGCACTGGCAAGACTTCTTCACAACATTCCGCCTTCAACTCATGCTCTTAGACCATGTTTACACAAAAAGATTTTCAGTGTGCGATATATTGTTAGTGTGCAGTTAAGTGCATTTTATGTGTTTCCTAGGCATCTGTAAGGACATGTTTAAAGAAGAAGAACTCTGGGCAGAAAATTCATAACCATTGCAGTGGAGTTACCCCCTCATTGCACGGGTTAAAAAGGAGAACTATTGGAGAGTTAAAACTACTCTTCCTAATACTTAGAGCCGGCGTGAGACACTGCATCTGCTCCACCCATCCCATACGTGCATTGCACCCATACGTGCATTGCATGCAGCTCCCTCACATGTCCTGTAGAGGTGTCTGGGTGGGAATGACTTCATTCTGGCTCCCGGCACCTCTACAGGGTGCACGAGGGAGCTTTTTCACCTGACATACATACTGAGCAAAGAGTGCCTATCGTGCAAACTTCCCATAGAAGTTACATATCAGCACAAAACTGAACAAACCATTCAAGATGTTTCTAACAAATCTAGCAAAAACCCCAATGGCTGGCGGAGATCTTTTGGAACGATTGCCTTTCCAATATAGATTTTCGCAGGTCTATATCCTTTAGACCGGTGGTTCTCAACCTGCGTAACCTCAGGACCCACATTTGTTCTTGGTCATTAAGTCGCCACCCAAGTCGCACTGCAAAAGGAACGCACGACATTGAGGTACAGCACGTTCCGATGCGGTGTACAAACTGTGGGTGGGAGATGCGTTTGGGGTACCATTCAAATAAATGGCACCGCAACACATCTTCTGCACCAGAAGGCACAGTAGGTGCGATTGCGTGGTACAGTGCGTTAATCGCACGGTACTGTGCGATTAAGGCACTGTACTAGTGGAAACGGGCCCTCAGAAACACTGACATACAGACACACACTCACAGACATTCACACACCTACACACACCAAAATGTTTCATTTAAAAAAAAAAATTTGTTTAAGATCCCCATAGTCTACCTTAAGAGAACTGGAGTGGATCTTCAGCCTGGGGTCCAGTGTGGGCTGCTGTGTTGTGACAGAGCTCCATCCATATGTATATTGCTTGTAAAGCCCCTTTGTGTGGCTTGTAGGAGGTGTCAGGAGCAAGAATGTGACATCACTCCGGTCCAGGCACCTCTACAGGGCACGCGAGGGAGATTTAAGCAATGCATGTATGGATGGAGCTCCCTCACGGCCATAGCCCCATCCTATCCCACCTCAAGCTGACACTCTGGCACTGGGCAGCATATTTTGAATAGCCGCTTGTCGAGAGAACCGACAGTGCTGTGCTAGGGGGAGGCTGAGGAGCCTCTCACCTAGAAAAGTGGAAGGCATGCCTCGACCCACTGAATATGGTGTAGCGACCCACTTTTGGGTCACGACCCACCAGTTGAGAACCAAGGCTTTAGACTCTATGCATTTTGTAAATGATTTGTTTAAAGTGATTTGTTTAAGGTGATCCTGCAAGTATCTGTGCTCGCCTTCAAATCAGTTCCTAGGGTGTAGCAGAGATCTGTGTCCCAGGCTAGATAACCCAACACCTCCTCATATCCATAACATAGGGGAGAGGTGTTGAGTACTCTTAACACACCATCTATGGTACCAACATTTAGATATAGCAAAACGCTTTCAATGGTATAGTTGGAACAAAATCCATCAAATGAGAGATTCTTTTTCTAAGTTTAGATATGCTTTAGGCCCCACCCTCTGCTGCAACCAAGTCCATCACCTGTAATTCAGTTGTTATATACCAATGCCTCTGTGGTCCTTAAATTTGAACTCTGGGATACGCTAATATTGTCTACATGCAAGAGGCATGTGTATTCCTACGTGAATCTTTGGGTCATTTTGTGTTTTATTCCAGATCTGTGCAGTAGTCCAGAGCGAAAACGTTGCCTCTGCAGGAGCTTGCTGTAAAAAAAAAACTGCTACTCTTTGTCCCGGTTGACTGGTCTTGTATCCAGCCATTTTCTATAGTTTGGCAGGCAGCCTATAGTGGGACGGCCTGCTGAGTCCCTCCCACAGCTCTGCGCAGCACAGTGATGATGTCACCACTACCTTTATAAAAGGTAAAATCATGGTTTGTAAAAGGTATTTGGTGCACACAACCTGGATTTATATATGTTGTGGCCATTGAGGAATACATTTAAACAGAGAGCATCTGTTCCCAGAGTTGAGCTCTAAAAGGTAACCTGTAGAAACATATGGTTGCAACAATTGCAGACCTTCTGAAAATGCTAGATGTCTGGCTATCTGACTAATATTTTTTAGACCTTAACCTAAAACAAACATGGGGATCAGGAGAATCAGAGTGAAGTTAAAATGCTGCATGCTTGCTCCAAGGCAGTTAACTGACAGTGCTAAAGCCACTGAATTAACATGACAGCTGGGGAACTAGAATTTCAAGGAGATATCAGCTAAGGCAGCCTATGTACTTTCTCATGAATTCATAAGCGCTGGTGGACATAAACTTTATAGTACAGCAATAATTTTAAATGTATTTTAAAATGGGAAACTCACTGTGTCATTCTACACAAACTGTCATGCATATGATGCTAGATATATAAAAGGCACACAGACAAAAAAAAGAAATCACAAAGAAAGCAGATACGCAACAGGTAGCACTGAAAAGATGACAACTAGACCTAATAGAATATAAGGCAACTAGTAAATCCAGACAGTAAACTGCTAATGCTATCCAGAAAATACTACAACTATGGTAAAGTCATCATGTTGACAAATTGTATGTATACCTAGATAAAGTAGAGAAAGGTTAGAACCCCTGCTAGGATTTTATTGCGGTCTGTATTCCCTATGCCATCTAAAACTGAAGTAACCTGAATTCTCTGTAATCCACTGCAGCAAGATCCCACACAGCCCCTTGCATGTGCGGAGGTTGTGCACTTTAATAGGAGCACATCAGGCCATCCTGCACAAATACTCCCAACTAGAGTTTTAGGTGCCACGGCTGTGGTGTGGTCTGAATTATGCAGAAAAGGTTAGCACCCTAGTGTAGGTGTTTTTTTCCTTTAAAAAGGAGAACTATGAGGTGAGTGCTTTTCACTCACCTCATAGTATAATCCAATGAAACAATTTGCCTTGCCAAAAGGGTCTTGCAGGACCATCAAACACTGTGGCTTTTTTAATAGGATTCCTCATTAAAGGAATAATCAAGTGCACCAGTTCTTGGTTTTTCTTCATGCTGATGGACAACAAGCTGCATCTGTGAAGACCAAGCTGAAGTGCCCCTGGATAAGCAAGTATATATACACAACGCAAGAGTCCCGATGTGGAACATGTAATACAACACATATGCGTACAAAGATTTCATAAGCTTGCACATAAAGCAGAACTCTGTTGTAGACCTTAGTTTGAAGTCCAGGGCCCACTGCAGCTGTGAGCAAAAATCCAGAGGTCTAAAAAGGCAAGAAACAGGAGTTGTTTAGACTGAAATTCTGTATGCACTACACTTTACAGTACAGAGTATTAAAGTGACACTTCTCAGGAGTTAAATCTTTAAAATAAACCAAGCAAAGTGCGATGGCAGATCTTTTGGCAAGTGGATTTCTTGGCTTCTAACATTATGGGTATCACAGAGTTGGAGAGGTCCCTGTCTTTTAAGAACTAGGCTTCAACAGCCATGCTGGTAAAGCTATTGACTCTGAAGCAGGATGGTTAACCGCTCCTTGGGACCACTGGAGAGCCCATAGAGCCTATGCCATGAGTCTGATCACTAGAATGCCTTCAACCTCGATTCTGCAGAGCAAGAAAGGAGTTTTGGGGAGGAAAGGCGTAGATACAGCTAAATAATCTCAGTAACTGGAGACAAACCGGCTTAGTTTTTAGTGGTTTGTTGTTTGCTAGGAGGTCCATGTCTGGTATCCCCCACCTGTGACACAGATTCTGGAACACTTCCAGGTGTAGTGACCTTTCCATGTACAGGCACTTCCTGCTGAGAAAGTATGTTTGCCAATGATCTATGTCAGGAATATGAATGGTTGAATGACTGTTTCCTTGACAGGAGGTCCTCCAGATACCCCACAATAGGGATGCCCTTGCAGCAAACCAAGGCAAACTAAGGGGCGAGAACCTTGGTGAATACACAGGGTGTGGAAGACAGACAATGGCAGCTTGGAATAGAATCCCTGAAAGCTTTTTGATACAGGAACAAGGGTGATAAGCCCCTGCTCCCAGGGCTACATAAAGGCCTGCCAATCTGAGCAATGACGGAGGCAGATTGGAAGACATAAAGCGTGGAGGAGGCAAGGAACAGAACTCTAGTTTGTAGTCCATTGAAACTTTCCTTATTCAGGCATCACTGTGGAAAGTGAGAGTGCCCTTTTATACCATGAAGGCTTGTCCCGCAGCACATTACAACCAAAGCACTCTCTGCATGTGCACTGATAGGAAACCCATACAGGAAATAGGACAGGAGAAATCAACCAACTTATTTACGCAGTAGTACACCACCGAAGGCTTAAGGCCCCTTTCACACAGCTTCTGCGATTGGGTCAGATATGAGCAGCCTTGTGTAAATGGATGGGTGTCCGTTTAGCCCTGCCTAAGGCTTGTTCTGGAAAAACAGACGGATCAGAGATACGTTTCGCCGGACCAGATCGGATCGGGGGTAATCTGATGTAAACAGACATGTCCATTTACATCTGATTCCCCATAGACCAACATGGAGTCTGGTAATTGCAGTTTTTTCCTCCATCGCAAGCTGAAGTTGTACAGACATAGATGTCACAATGGAAACAGAGAGCTGCGAGCGAGCGCAGAGCGGGAGAGCGAGCT
The DNA here is from genome assembly GCF_000935625.1 of Nanorana parkeri. Taxonomy (NCBI): domain Eukaryota; kingdom Metazoa; phylum Chordata; class Amphibia; order Anura; family Dicroglossidae; genus Nanorana; species Nanorana parkeri. The sequence goes on along the minus strand of NW_017308140.1, from coordinate 368,904 downwards.
GAGAGAGAGAGAGAGAGAGAGAGCGCGAGCGAGCTGAGAGAGAGAGAGAGAGAGAGAGCGCGAGCGAGCTGAGAGAGTCTGAGAGAGAGAGCGCGAGCTGAGAGAGAGAGAGCGCGAGCCGAGAGAGAGAGCGCGAGCCGAGAGAGAGAGAGCGCGAGCCGAGAGAGAGAGCGCGAGCCGAGAGAGAGAGCGCGAGCAAGAGCTGAGAGAGCGAGAAAGAGCTGAGAGAGAGAGCGAGAAAGAGCTGAGAGAGAGGAGCGCGAGCTGAGAGAGAGAGCGAGAAAGAGCTGAGAGAGAGAGAGCGCGAGCTGAGAGAGAGAGCGAGAAAGAGCTGAGAGAGAGAGCGAGAAAGAGCTGAGAGAGAGAGCGAGAAAGAGCGGAGAGAGCGAGAGAGAGAGAAAGAGATGAGAGAGAGAGAGAGAGAGAGTGAAAGAGCTGAGAGAGAGAGAGCGAGAAAGAGCTGAGAGAGAGAGAGCGAGAAAGAGCTGAGAGAGAGAGCGAATTTAGTATAACGTAGATATCACTATGTAGTCACTATACAAACAGTAATGAAGTGGCTTAGTTCCAGGACACATCATTAAAAGTTCAAGAAGGCAAGCTGAAAAATATACAAAAAGACAAAGAGGGTCTCGATAAATTAGGGGTAGGGATATTTGATGAGATGGGATGGTTAATGTAATTTTCCATTTTGAACAATAGAGTACAGCTTATAATTGGTAAAGTCTTAGAAACTGACATTTCCACAAAAATCAAACAAATTGTCTCGTTTACGGTCTGTATAAATAGTTACAAAGTTTGAAAATGTATGGCTCTCAGAGAAGTCAGGATAAAAGATTAATTTAAAATTAATGAATCTCTATAGTCAGAACGCTTTATAAGAATGGCTCTCTCAATGATAGGCTCTAATGTTCCCATTCTAAATATAGCACCTAATTCTTCACATCTGTTCTCAGAATGTAGAAAATGCAATTTAGATAAAGCCTGAAAGGAAAACCAAGGGAGTTATTAGAAGGGTACCATTCTAATAATTGGAGTGGAATTCATTTAGATCTTTTTTCTTCTTCTGTACATAAAGATTAAAAAAAAAAAAAAAAAAAAAAAAAAAAAAAAAAGTTTGGAAAAAAGTAAACCTGATGGCCGCATTGAGCAACTCTGGTAAGTGATTATTTTTAATGCCACCAATCAATTAGCCGCAGGGGATCTCTGTAGCCAATACACATTTTTGAAAGAGGGGAAATTCTGGTAAAATCTGGTGCAACCTAGAGTCAAAGTTCACCTTTCAAATAAAACCTTTTTGTGCCCTGTAAATATAACAATGCATGCAGGAAAATGTGTGCTCAATATATTAGTGAAACATCAAGTCAGGCGTTAATATAAAATGGTACCATTTTCACAAGACTGCAATTGCAAAAAATGCATAAGGTTGCAGCAGGATAACGGTGCCCACACCCCTTACGATAATCACAGGAAATCCTGCGATCGTACGATTACCGTAAGGTGTGTGGGAGCCGTGCGACCTCTGCTACTGTAAGAACAGGAACCATACCGCACTCATTACCGGGATTCCCACTTGATGAAGATGGGTGCTCGAAATGACTGCGGATGGCACCGCCACACATGAACAATAGAAAAATGTCACCAGCACACCATAAGTTGAAAAAGCAAAATATTTTATTGCCAATAGCTGTATCTCATTGGCTTGCAAAATATTTTATTGCCAATAGCTATCTCATTGGGATCCCAATGAGATACAGCTATTGGCAATAAAATATTTTGCTTTTTCAACTAATGGCGTGCTGGTGACATTTTTCTATTGCTCTGCTACTGTGAGGTTGCACGACTTTAATCTTAGGAACATGTTCGAAAACCCGCCGAGAATCGTACGATTGTCGGTGGGTGTGTAGCATGTTCGTAAGATAAAAGCCGGATGGGCCTGTGTGCGCTAGCGCACACTGCCCGTTTAGCATTGCGGTCATCGGAAGCCCGCCCCTCGGGGGGCGCAACTTGCGATCATCGCAAGTACGATCTGCCTGTCCAAGATAGGCAGATCGTACGTTTTTAAAATTACCTTACAACCATCGCAAGACAAAAGTCTTGCGATGGCTGTAATGTGTGTGCACAGCAACAGGCTGCCACTGACAGCAAACAGTTCCAGTCTTTCCCTCCCCTGGACGGCGTGGGGAAGAGAGTATGACCTGCCTATGGTGCCTCTTCAATTCAACATGTTACCCTGCAGTAGGTTTTATACAAAGTGCCATAGGTCAAAAGAACCAAATCTGGCTTTCTATTTACCATTCTCAAGCAGCCAAATCAATGAAAAATAACAGCTGGTTAATTTGGGTTATTTGGCATTGCTAATTGGCCTCTCCCTTTTAAAAGTCCATACACAAATACTTTTGGAGCAAACCAAATTACCAGTAACTGTATGTGTTGCCATGTATGGGCAACACACAGCAGTCCTGGTCAACTATCTACCTAGACAGTCTACGGAGCATGTTGCATACTAGCAACTGAACACTGCTGTGGGTTAATTTTTATGGTTGAGCAATACTAGTGCATGGTTTCCTAGCTGCTGTAGACACAAGACATTAGTATACATTTATGGGATAGTCTCACTCCTTGACACCCCCCAAGATTCCACCAGGTTCCATCAGCTTGACCACCACTTCCTGAATTAGATGACAGACTAAAATGACCAGATGACATCAGCACCAAGGCAGAAGAGAAGACATGCCTATGGAACTTTGAAAGTGAGGTGCTTTAGGACTGGATCCGAGGAAGGATGAATGGTAGAGTAGAAAGAACAATACATTATGTAATTTGGGAACCTCTTCTTTAATTAGTTTAAATATTATGTATTAATATCTTATATTTGCACGGAAATTGTAAAAACTGCATGGCATGGCTACAAGCATGCATGCACATGGTAAACACAGTTTACAGAACAAAGCACACACACACCAACTTGATTATTTCAGATGATATCAGCTAATGCAGCAGCTGTTGTCATGGCAACAAATGATGTCACTCTCTTTATATTAACAGTGAGCACAGAAAAGTAATGCAAAGCAGACAGAAAAATATTAATGTACTGCACTAGTTTTTCTGCATTTCCTTATCTAGGCTCTGCTCCAAAAGGCAACAAAATTGCACTTGCTGAGCAGAAAGCCAAGAAACCAATTACATTTGGATGGGCTCTAATAAGCGATACATAAATGAAGATTAAAAATAATGTTTACACCATAAAACTAACAAAATGTTCATTATAGTCATATGAAAGAGTTTATATTTGCATGATTACTGTATTATTTGGAAGTTGGCTGACAAAATGGGCAAGCAGCCTGCATAACAATGACAGAAAACACAACGTATTGAAAGCCATTTAATAAAATCAAGAAATAATCAGTTTTTTTGTCATTTTGCATTTCTTCATGCAGGAAAGAAACAAGCAAGCTTTAGAATCTTTGCAGGCAGAGATCTTCAATAGTAACAACTATTTCTGTATGTGTTAAAGAAGCTGGAGACCAGCAATTCCATGGTGGCAAGAGCATTGTTTTCCTTTGATTGTAACATACGGACACTGGAGTCAATAATTGTATAGACTGGACCAATACCCATGAGAATAAAGCCAAGGTATGAACAAATAGCTCTGTGGTATCACCAAAACACAGTGGACAGGCAAAGTATGAGCCAATAGTAATCTACACGCATTGGTGGACTCATCCACATACAATGTAATGATATACAATCCAATGTCCTCTGTGATATATATAGATATATAGATATATAAAGCTATGGTCAACAGCATCTCGCAATGCTATGATAACTCACCTGGGAGGCATTTTCTCTAGTAACTCATCTAGACTGCATACGGCTGCAAAAGGACCATACAGCATGCATCCCGGCGTACTTCTCTGGCTGGGATTTGCATACATACCCATACAACCACGATTTCAGCCAGCCTATCAAGGATTTGTAGCAACTGGCTACAGGCTGTTGTACAGTTCACCTGTTACTCCCAGCTAGAAAAATACACCAGGATGTACGCTATACAGCCCTCTTGCAGCTGTGTTCAACATGTTTAAACTTCCCCAACTGGAAGTTTGAACAGCCTCAACTGTACTTATCACACATGCACCTAAAGTGACACTAAACTCAGGAGTTAAAGCTTAAAAATGCATTAAATTGCCTTAACTATTAAGACAAATTTGTATTAAGATTGTAGTCCATCACAAGAGGGAGCTTGGAGTGGTGACTACTTTACAACACACAGGGACCATGGGGAACAAAAGTAGCCCCCCTCCAGAAGGAAGGACAGTGTCAGCGCCAGTTCAGAGATGATTTGAGGCTTTACAGCCGAGTGATGCACAAATAAAATACATTTCTCTTAATAGGGTACGTAAAGACATTAAGTTTTAACTCTTGTGTTTAGTGTCACTTTAACATTTATATATAGAAGAAACATTGCTATATAAATCATGAATAATAATACTACTGATGTCACCAGAACATGTTATCCCCATTGGAGCATTCCCCCTCACCTTTTGTTCTGGTGACAAATATATTGCATTTACCATTATTTTGGGGTCAATTTGTAAACAATTCCCAAGTCATTAGCTCTGTAAATGTTCATTCTGTGCAAATGGATGCACAAAACAAATGTTCTTGTATATTTCTTTTAGAAATATGAAATGTATTTTCGAATGTAACCTTTTACTACCACATTATGGCCACTCGAGGGAGCCAATACCTAACTCTAAGACCCCATTCACACTGAGCGACATGCAAATCGCGCGACTTTGAGCGACGTTGAGCGACGAGCGACGTTGAGCGACGTGTCGCGCGACATCGCGCAACATCTTCCTATTGGGCTGTATGCAATCGCTCTAAAAAAGGGTCATGTAGAAGCGACAAGCTACCAGCGACGAGCTACAAGCGATATTGAGCGATATTGAGCGACATTGAGCGACGAGATGTGAACAGCTACATTGAATTGTATTGGTGAAGCTACATAGAGCGATATAGTGCGGAAATATGAGCGATATCGCTACAAAAATCGCGCGATAAATCGCTCAATGTGAACGGGGCCTTATGCTCCTCAGCTCCACCTAGTGGCAGTATTAAAAGAGAACATTCAAAAATGCCTTCCACTCCACTCATAAGGAAAATATATAAGAACATTTGTGTCGTGCATCCATTCACACAGAACAAACATTCACAGAGCTTTGCAGGGCCAATAGCTCTACAAATTGTTTATAAAAAGACCCCTTTGTGTCTCAGTAACAACGATCAGCAGCACAAAAAGAAACTTTACATGAGCTTATTCCTTCTCAATTCTATACAAAAAAAGCATTTTATGGTGTATATACCTACCTACTGCAGGAGCATCATATTCATCCCCAAGAAGTATCTCCGGGGCCGAGTAAGCTAAGGATCCGCAGCTTGTGGTTAGCTTTTTCCCAGGCTGAAACTTGTTGCTAAAGCCAAAATCTGTCAGTTTTACAAGTCCCTGTTTCTCAAAGAACACAACGTTCTCTGGTTTGAGGTCCCTGTGCACCACATGTAATTTATGACAGTAGGATATCGCATGCACAATCTGAGCAAAGTATTTCTTGGCCAGATCCTCGCTGAGGCCTTCCTCGTGTTTCATTATGTAATCATACATATCGCCTCCATCGCCAAGTTCTAGAATGAGATACAATTTGGTCTGTGTGTCAATCACTTCGTACAGACGAACAATGTTGGGGTGTTGCACCAGTTTCATGCATCTGACTTCTTGAAAAAGATGCCCAGTAGCTAAGGAGTCTAATTTGGTCTTGTCGATTACTTTCACGGCTACCTTTTCACCTGTAAAGACATGACGAGCAAGTTTGACAACTGCAAAATGTCCTCGGCCCAAGGTCTTATCAAGATCATAAAGTCCAGCGATCTTCCCATCATATCCTCTCTTGAAACCAGCCATGCTGAAGCCACGTCCTCAGATTGCAACCGTTAGATGACTTTCATAAGAGAATATCCGATGCCAACAAGGAATGCATTTTCATTGCCGCTAGGCACATCTGAATGAGAGAGGGAAAAAAAAAAGTTTTAGGAAAAACCAACACTAAATGCATTTTAAATCAGTGAAATTATGAAGTCATGAAAACAGTACTGCACTAAAAGACTGTTATCCACACGTTAGCATTTTAAACACGTTTGTAATGCATACACGTATGCCACATGCCTATAAAAACTACCCCCCTTAGGGAGTACATGCCAAACACCAAATTATATAGACAAAAAACACACCGCTGCCATGATGCTAGTTACAAAAACAGAGAAAAACTGAAGACCAGTGGAAGCTTTGCCAGAAAGTACAAAGAAGCCAAAAGCTCACATGGACAAGTTTTACTGTAAATTAGTCCCCAGAGTCGCTTAAAAAAAGAATCTACGGAATAATCAGCAGGCTGCACGTTCCGGTATGCCTCTCAGCCAGCCTCCTCACTGCTGCAGCATATATCTCTGATGGCCAGAGCTTGAATTTTCATCACCGATGGTGGGTAGGTAGACCATCTTTGCAGTCACCAAGTAATACCCCCAGGCTAGGATCTTTTTACACAGGGCATTTTCTTCTTTTATTGGTACTCACTTGGCGCCGGGTATTGTGACAATGTATATATATGTTTATGAGAGGACTGTATTTATGTATATGACAAGGTAAAAAATGGGGCCAAAAACTATAACGAGAAAAGCTGCCTCTTTGCCTCTGCTGCCGATAGGACCAGGCCTATTGGAAAAATCCAGACTGTCTGACCACTGATGCTAATTATAAAGAGAAAAGCTGCCTTTTTGCCTCTGCTGCCTATAGGACCAGGCCTATCGGATAAATCCAGACCTTCTGACCACTTTCATGCATCTGACTTCTTGAAAAAGATGCCCAGTAGCTAAGGAGTCTAATTTGGTCTTGTCGATTACTTTCACGGCTACCTTTTCACCTGTAAAGACATGACGAGCAAGTTTGACAACTGCAAAATGTCCTCGGCCCAAGGTCTTATCAAGATCATAAAGTCCAGCGATCTTCCCATCATATCCTCTCTTGAAACCAGCCATGCTGAAGCCACGTCCTCAGATTGCAACCGTTAGATGACTTTCATAAGAGAATATCCGATGCCAACAAGGAATGCATTTTCATTGCCGCTAGGCACATCTGAATGAGAGAGGGAAAAAAAAAAGTTTTAGGAAAAACCAACACTAAATGCATTTTAAATCAGTGAAATTATGAAGTCATGAAAACAGTACTGCACTAAAAGACTGTTATCCACACGTTAGCATTTTAAACACGTTTGTAATGCATACACGTATGCCACATGCCTATAAAAACTACCCCCCTTAGGGAGTACATGCCAAACACCAAATTATATAGACAAAAAACACACCGCTGCCATGATGCTAGTTACAAAAACAGAGAAAAACTGAAGACCAGTGGAAGCTTTGCCAGAAAGTACAAAGAAGCCAAAAGCTCACATGGACAAGTTTTACTGTAAATTAGTCCCCAGAGTCGCTTAAAAAAAGAATCTACGGAATAATCAGCAGGCTGCACGTTCCGGTATGCCTCTCAGCCAGCCTCCTCACTGCTGCAGCATATATCTCTGATGGCCAGAGCTTGAATTTTCATCACCGATGGTGGGTAGGTAGACCATCTTTGCAGTCACCAAGTAATACCCCCAGGCTAGGATCTTTTTACACAGGGCATTTTCTTCTTTTATTGGTACTCACTTGGCGCCGGGTATTGTGACAATGTATATATATGTTTATGAGAGGACTGTATTTATGTATATGACAAGGTAAAAAATGGGGCCAAAAACTATAACGAGAAAAGCTGCCTCTTTGCCTCTGCTGCCGATAGGACCAGGCCTATTGGAAAAATCCAGACTGTCTGACCACTGATGCTAATTATAAAGAGAAAAGCTGCCTTTTTGCCTCTGCTGCCTATAGGACCAGGCCTATCGGATAAATCCAGACCTTCTGACCACTGATGCGAACTATAAAAGAGAAACACTGCCTTTTTGCCCCTGCTGCCTGTAGGACCAGGCCTATTGGATAAATCCAGAACTTCTGATCACTGATGCCAACTATAAAGAGAAAAGCTGCCTCTTTGCCTTTGCTGCCTATAGGACCAATAGGCCTGTAGGACCAGGCCTATTGGATAAATCCAGACCTTCTGACCACTGATGCCAACTATAAAGAGAAAAGCTGCCTCTGTTGCCTATAGGACCAGGCCTATTGGATAAATCCAGACCTTCTGACCACTGATGCTTAGAAGGCTTTGAACAAAACTAGTCTCTTTTGTTAAAAGTCAAATACAAAATGGAGAAAGATGATTTACATCTGCCAAATGGTGGCAGCATATTCAGCAGTAAGAGCAACAGAAGAGGGGAGCAGCCCCCCATCACTGGGGCTTAGTCACCAGTGGGATCTCTGCAAGCTTTGTTCTTTCTCTTAATAACTATGGATATTTATTTAAATTACACAATTATAACATGCAAATGCAACATTACATTCCACTCATTGCACTTGGTAGGGGAATGCATTTAATTAAAATAAGAATATTCATGTAATAAGAATAATGATACTTTCAATACAAAAAAAAAAAAAAAAAACACCCCCCGGAGTCAAAAAAAAAAAACACTCCCGGAGTCAAAAAGAAAAAGCATTTTGCAAGGATTTTTCCTAGGTTAGGAAAAAAATACAGGATGATAAAACAGTTAATACAAATACCAAAAATTTACATGATGATTTCTTTATGAGATGTACAATCTGTACCAGCCAAGTAAACAAAGGGAGAGATTATATTTTAAATCAATGTCTGTCTGTTCTATAATAAGCAGGTTTGGTCATTCAGAATGAGCTCCCATCATGCACTGATGTCCCATGTTCTAGTGAGAAAGTAATTATTATTGTTATGAATGGAAGTATTCATGGATGTCTGCCTAAAAGAAAAAAAAAATACTATTTTAATATTGATATGTCATAGTGGTGGTCTCCTTGTGAAAAAAAGGTTGTCCTAAAACAACATTATTATATATTTATGACGTTTTTTTCCCCTTTCTTCATGCCACCCAAACGGTCTCAATTAAAAAAAAAAAAGGGTCTAACCTTGCCTTAGCTTCTCCCTTGGCGGTTATTTATTTATTTATTTAAAAACATAATGCCAATGAAGATCCACCCCCCATGTAGATGGTGTGCATGCCTAGTGCTAATGAGTACCCTTCCTACTGGTTGTGGACAGGCCTAATGCGAATGAGGAACACCCATGCTGGAGCTAGTGGGGGACACGGCTTAATGCTAACAAGGGTCTTTCATGCTATTGGATTACGATTGCTGCACCTGGTTTCACATTAGGTGGAAAATAAAAATGCAGGTTGAATTCAACAATATTCTTGTATGCAATTGTCTTTTCTTCCATATTCAATACTGCAACAAACTGCTGCAGATTTCCATACATTTTGGTCACTCTAAACTGAACCAATGTGCACATTTTAATTAGAAAATATTAAAGCCTGTATAAGCGGCACAGAATTTCCATCTGAGCAATTCCATAATTAAGTAAACCTTTGGAACCATGCGAGTTAACTTTTACTAGGCTGCAGAACAGGGAGAATGTTTGCAGACTGCTGACACATAAAGGCAACCGATTTAAGAATTAATATCATCCTGTTTAACTGCTATTTTTACATTTGCTTCATTCTTCACGAGTCACTATATCTCTGCCAAGAGTGGGTGGACATCAAACATTCACAGGAAGCACTAATGTATATATTTAGGTGTTTCAGTGTACGAATGATAAAATAATTCCACAAAAAAAAAAAAAAAAAACCTCGAACACCACCACAGCTTAAT
>NW_017308140.1:356622-357836 GCF_000935625.1 Nanorana parkeri | reverse complement strand
GATACTTTCAATACAAAAAAAAAAAAAAAAAAAACACTCCTGGAGTCAAAAAGAAAAAGCATTTTGCAAGGATTTTTCCTAGGTTAGGAAAAAAATACAGGATGATAAAACAGTTAATACAAATACCAAAAATTTACATGATGATTTCTTTATGAGATGTACAATCTGTACCAGCCAAGTAAACAAAGGGAGAGATTATATTTTAAATCAATGTCTGTCTGTTCTATAATAAGCAGGTTTGGTCATTCAGAATGAGCTCCCATCATGCACTGATGTCCCATGTTCTAGTGAGAAAGTAATTATTATTGTTATGAATGGAAGTATTCATGGATGTCTGCCTAAAAGAAAAAAAAAATACTATTTTAATATTGATATGTCATAGTGGTGGTCTCCTTGTGAAAAAAAGGTTGTCCTAAAACAACATTATTATATATTTATGACGTTTTTTTCCCCTTTCTTCATGCCACCCAAACGGTCTCAATTAAAAAAAAAAAAGGGTCTAACCTTGCCTTAGCTTCTCCCTTGGCGGTTATTTATTTATTTATTTAAAAACATAATGCCAATGAAGATCCACCCCCCATGTAGATGGTGTGCATGCCTAGTGCTAATGAGTACCCTTCCTACTGGTTGTGGACAGGCCTAATGCGAATGAGGAACACCCATGCTGGAGCTAGTGGGGGACACGGCTTAATGCTAACAAGGGTCTTTCATGCTATTGGATTACGATTGCTGCACCTGGTTTCACATTAGGTGGAAAATAAAAATGCAGGTTGAATTCAAAAATATTATTGTATGCAATTGTCTTTTCTTCCATATTCAATACTGCAACAAACTGCTGCAGATTTCCATACATTTTGGTCACTCTAAACTGAACCAATGTGCACATTTTAATTAGAAAATATTAAAGCCTGTATAAGCGGCACAGAATTTCCATCTGAGCAATTCCATAATTAAGTAAACCTTTGGAACCATGCGAGTTAACTTTTACTAGGCTGCAGAACAGGGAGAATGTTTGCAGACTGCTGACACATAAAGGCAACCGATTTAAGAATTAATATCATCCTGTTTAACTGCTATTTTTACATTTGCTTCATTCTTCACGAGTCACTATATCTCTGCCAAGAGTGGGTGGACATCAAACATTCACAGGTAGCACTAATGTATATATTTAGGTGTTTCAGTGTACGAATGATAAAATAATTCCACAAAAAACA
>NW_017308140.1:337077-356506 GCF_000935625.1 Nanorana parkeri | reverse complement strand
AAAAAAAAAAAAAAACCCCTCGAACACAGCTACAGCTTAATTCTAAACCATATCACACAAATAATACTTTTTAGCATCCATACAGTTCCTATCCCTATAATCTCAGCTCCCTATAATACATGTGATTTCACTGCAAAAATAACTGTATGATTTCTTGATTTTACATTTTTTTTACTTTAACCAGTTGACATCCGCGGTGTTAAACCCCCTTCCCATCCAGGCCATTTTTTGTTTGCTTACTAAAGTCAAATCAGTAAGAGATGCACAAGGATTTAAAATTTCTCATAGACTGTATCTTACACCTTGGGGTTCCTACGCCAGTAATGCCTTCTACTTCAGTATGTGAAAGTGCAATGAGTTCAGTAAGCTTTTAGGGTACGTTCACAGCAGCAGCGCTCAACTGCACGGGTGCTGGTGTGCGTGTCCCCAGACAATGGCGATGCGCATGATCAAGCCGCATCACAATGTTTCTTTTTTTTTTTTGTAGAACTTTATTGAAAATGTCACAAGTAACATTTCATTCAGTTCTATTGGCTTACCACTGTGCAGGGCAGTTGTACCACGCCTCACTGCAGTGCGCATCCATCCATGACAATTGCCTTCTTTTGCATTCAGGCTGTGCTAGAAAAAAAAAACCCCCAAAAAAACGGCCAGCACAGCCTCAACGCAGATTGTGTGAACTGGCACTTAGAAAGTACTGCAAAACTTCAACAAGTTTCAAGCAACTTAAAAGCCTTTTAAGTATACGAGTGGCCTACTGAGTGATTTTTTGTTTAGTTTTGGATAGAGTAAGAAAGGGTTAAAACACCGTCAGATTATTTTTTGATGTATGTGTCCTGTTGGGGAGAATTCCCGTCACTTTCTGTTCTGGAAAAGCAACAGGAAGTGAAAGGAAATCTTCATAAAGTGAGGGGAACTCCCCCCGTATACAGCTGGTCACCAGAACAGATGTCCCCATTGTAAGGCTTACCCACATCACTTGTACTGGCGACAACTCAAATTCTGGATTTCCCCTCACTTTCTGGTTCGGAGAAAATGGTCTAGAGCTGCAGCTAACGATTATTTTCAAAATCGGTTAGCCGATTATTAAGTTTGATTGTCACCAGGACAATAAGAGGAGTGAATCTCTTCGGTGGAGACACATACAGCAATACAAACGTATAAAAGTAGCCACCACTCCAAGCTCGCACCCAGGATGGACTATAGTCTCAATACCAATGAGTACATTAAGTCCATCATGGGAGTGAGCTTGGAGCGGTGACAACTTTATAACACACACAGGGACCATGGGGAACAAAAGTAGCCACCCTCCAGAAGGAAGAACAGAGTCAGCACCAATTCAGATATGATTTGAGAGAGCTACAGCCAAGTGATATACAAATAAAATACATTGTTGTTAATAGTTATGGTACTTGAATGCATTTTTAAGATTTAACTCCTGAGTTTAATTAATTCTCCAAAACGTAACAGCCTAAGGGCCATATGCCAGGTGTGTAGGTGTAGCAATCCATGAACTGGGATTTCACCTCCACAGACCCCTGGCAAAATAAATATACAGTAATAACAAAAACGTAGCAATTGTGTGTATATCTACATACACACACATTATATATATATATATACACACAGTAGGGCAAAAAAGTATTTAGTCAGCCACCAATTATGCAAGTTCTCCCACTTAAAAGATGAGAGGCCTGTAATTATATATATATATACATACATATACACACACATACATACATACATTTTACCAACCCTGTTAAAACTCAACCACTACCGTGTTTCCCCAAAAATAAGACACTGTCTTATATTTTTTGGGGCTCAAAAAACACACTAGGTCTTATTTTTTTTTTAATGTACAACAATCCAAATTAAATAATCCAAAATGGCAAAGTTAATATTAGGGTGATCAGGGCAATCAAGAGTGTCGTACCTTTCCAAGAGCAATTTGGTAACCAATTGCTGGCCAGAATGAGCAAAGCGCACTTTCACCATCGATTCCTCACAGGCGGAGTGCATTTGGCATCAATCCGCCTGTGACAGGATTCGCGCTATAGAGGAAGCATCGGTTTATGCGGCTCTGCTCCCTCCGGTGCCGCCTTGCTTCCTCTAGCGCTGGCTTTGCTGGCCCCACTGATTCTCTCCCACGGCTCTTTCAAGTTTACACTTATGCCACCACCGGCCCTGGGAAAGGTCACAACTGTGTCTTATTTTCGGGGTAGGTCTTATATTTGAGCAATTCCCAAAAATAGTACTAGGTCTTATTTTCAGGGAAACAGGGTAGCTAGCACTTACTGGGCAACCCTATCTTTTGTGCGACATTATTAAATAAAGGCCTATTTGGAGAAGAGAAGGGACAATTCAACGCAGTCAAAAGTAGACCTTGCGTATGTGCTTTAACATAAAAATTTATAACACTGAACACTTGTCGTCAGGAGGTAAAACAACTTTTAAGCAACTAAGGTAAATTATTGCTAAATTATCTCATGAAGCACGTCAAGCTAAAATGAAAAAACAGTCTACAGGAAGGATGTATTTAATCTATAATACTTCAAGCTTAACATTTGGTCATCAGCTATTAACCCTAAATGTCACCAGGGCTTTATGCTCTATGCAGATAATTCTCCTGCTTTGAAACCACAAAAATATTGTGCATGAAAGTTAGGGTCTTGGGGCATTTATCAGCTTATTTTGGTCTAGTAACGAGCACAAAAACATTCCATCAAACACTTTTGTGTTATTTCAGATAGGGTGGGGGGGGGACAGCAGATGTCACTGTTGCAATAAATAAATGGACAACTGGCAGCGATAAACTAGACACACGAGGACAGATAACTGCACAGATTAAAGCACTTTTAACAGCATCGAAATATGTATACTACTGTAAAAGGTTCATATGATTACAAAGAGAAAGAAAAATAATGATATCTAAAAGCCTCATCGGGAAAGAGGGGATTAGAAAAAACAGCCTTCTAATGATTGGTTGGGTGGACATCAGCTTCTGACACAGCTATCAAAGTCAAACCCTCATTATAAGTTAATATAATGAACTTTGTATGGTTTCATACACAGGAGAGTTTCTACCAGTTCTTCATCTTTTTTTTCTGGTTTGTATAACTAGCACTAATTTTAGCCGATTTCTTTCTTTTAAATATATAAAGACATTGGAAGTATCTATTGGGCCCAAGGGCAAATGTGGATGTTTTGCTTGTTGCCAAATTGTATGATCTGTAGGTATAATGTATTTAGAGGATGATACGTCTATGCATGGCGAATGCCAGGAGAGCATTCCATAATCAAAGTGTACCTAGTTGCTTCTACTTAGTGGAGGCTGTACTTGGAAGATGTACGCACGGTCATTTCCAACATCATGAAGTAGGAATCCAATTAGGAAGTAAAAGGCTGTACACTTTTAGTGGCAGGGGGCCCTTTTCACCAACATAGCCAATACAGTAAAAGGGCATGTATGGGATTCAGCAGGGAAAGGTGGGATTTGACTACATCTCAACTTGGCTCCTCCTATCCCTTACAGCAAAGAAAGGTGCCATCTTAGCCTCTATTTGGATTGCAGTTGCCATGGTGTTTCACATGTGAGCAGCAATGACACGAGCCATTTGACGGCTTGAAAGTTCAGTTGAGAGCTGAAATAAGAGCACTGGCAACCTTGACAGTTGGCATGTCCTAACAGTTGGGAGACATTAAATTGGTGGGTAAAGTTCCTTTTCAAAGGAAATACAGGAGTGTATAAAGTGTTGTACAATGCCACATCCATCTACTTCTATGCCCCTACTGTCTGTATTTAAAAGTAACTCATACTATTCCATGCTTTCATTTATCTATCCTATTTCTGGTTGGAATAATATATGTCAGGAGTGTGTATGATCAATTAATTCATCAAGTACACACTAATTTAATCGTAAAAACTAAATCCAAGAGAAGAGATTCTAGAATAACCATACACATATTTTAACAGATACAAACTTAGCAATTGATCACATTTTCATACAGTTGTTTTAAGCTTGTTAGATCCTATTAGTAGAAGATGCTCGAGTCATATGTAGATGTGCTCCAGGCACATCTACAGGGCACTCAAGGGAGCTGTACAAGCATTGTATATATGGATGGAGCTCTGTCACAGCACAGCAGCCCACACTGGACCCCAACATGGGGATGCACTCCAGCTCTCGTAAGGTATGGAAACTGGGCGGATCTTTGAATGGCATCCTAAACGCACCTCCCACCCACAGTTCGATCGCCTGCACCGGAAGCTGCGGTACCGCAATTTTGTGCGTTTCATTGCAGTGCAGGTCGCCACTTAATGACCATGGACAAATGTGGGTCATGGGGTTACACAGGTTGAGAACCGCTGCTCTATGGTATACTTCTTGGGGAGCAACAAAACATAGCAGCCATTGAGCTAGTGATGTGGTGCACAAGAAACAAAAATACCTATTGGGTGGATTTCACATTTAGCAACATCGCATGACCGTTAGTGAGTCTGCACTGCTTTAATATGCTACGACAGCCAAGACTTGTTAAGTTAAGCTAACCGCCTCAGCAAATGTGAAAAGCTAAGTGACATTTCAGAGATGGTTTTTAGTGTGATGAAAAGCCCATGATTCCAGTTAGGTCATCATTTAGCTGCCACGTAACAGGGAATGCAAAATATCAGGCCTTTGTGAAATATTAGGCAATTGTAGGACCTAGGGATAATACCTCCTATTGATAGGAACTCCAGTTTATATGTCTGCTTGTTGTTGATTCTACCCCCCCCTCCAGTCATACAGAATATCCAACTACTGCTCCATGAAACAGTCCACAACACTACACCTTTGTAAAACAGCAGAATGTCCAGAAATTGCAACCACTTCATTAAATATATCAAATCAATGTGCCATTATTGGTAAATGTTCCCTGGCTTCTGGGGCTAGCAGAGCAAAGCCATGCTCAACAACATCTGTTTCAAACCCCAAAATAAAAGGGCATCAAAAGTCACCCCATAACATTGCCCACTGCAATACCCATATTATTCACACCATCAAGCACAGCTCTGGAAGCCTTTACGATGTAAGGTGTTTTACAACATGAATAAAAGACTACTTGATCAGCAAACAGCGGTTCCAACAGTGACAATTCTTCTGCATGTTTCAACAGTTTTATCACGTAGACATCAGATTATCCTGGGGAGATAACCATTATCACAGAACATATGCAGAAAATGCCTTTTGGCACCACACCTTGTTTAATGATGCAAAACATTCAAATCAATGCACAGATACCTTCAGGTCATTTCTATGACTTGTTTGTTATGAGCCAACATGTTTCAAAGGTGTAGAAAAGAAAAAAAAACAGTGAGATGAAAAAGCAAACAGTCATGCCCCAAAGGTAATATGGACAGTCAGAACATAAAAGGCAATACAATACATTGGCTAAAACCGAAATTAATGGGTTTCCTGCCCTTATATTCTCTGAAGAAACAGAATATTTTAACTGGTAAGCTCATACTGAAAATCCTTATGACCAGGTTGATTTAAATATTTGATATCTACCACTTGCAGCCAGCAGGTGGCATACTCAAGGATGTTCACTACTTCTGCTGAGTCATTGAGTGCTAAAAGATGAAAAGCTTGGGTAATTTGATCATCTGATATGCATGACTATTGAGAGTACACAGTAACACAGCCAAATAAGTCTGAAAAGGTTCACAACCACTCAGAAAAGTTCACAAGGACTTTGAGAATTTCAGTTAAACAGGAGGCAGTCACAAAAATGAGCAGGCAATACTTATTAGAAAGCCATAATGACCTAGAAATAAAGTGCAATGGAAGCATACACTAACACACATAGACTACCCAGAAGACCTGTCTTTTTTTCTGTGTATGAGCTTGCTTCTACATCCTGCCCCCTTGGTCAATAGGTATATGCAGGCATGAAGGGGCAGGCAAGCTTATGCAGAAATGCCAGAGTTTTGCCTGTCGGAGACTCAGGCCCTTGCTATAATTCTGATGTGGTTGCAGATTTCTGCACCTCAAGGTGCTTAGATCCCTTTCTTTGGGAGACTCAGATCTGTCTTAAAGGAGAACTATGAGATGAGTGATTTCCACTCACCTCATAGGTCTAGCCACCTGTGACAATGAGACTGTCACAGGTCGGCTCAGTAGATCAGGAGGTGAGCGAACACATACAAGGTTCGCTCACCTCTCGATCCTGTCACGGCTCTCTGCCGTGACAGGGGGAGGGGCTGGATTCCCCTCTCCCCGCTCCGATCTGCCAGCGCTGACTGGCGGAACGGACGGGGGAGGGTACAGCTGGCTCTGCCTCTAGATAGGCAGAGCCAGCTGTCACTCACGCAGCTGGGCGGATCCCGTCATCTACGTCGAGATCCGCTCCGGCGTCTCAGTATACTGCGAGCTGTAGCTCGCGGTATACTGAGCTTAGGGTAACGGGAGGACGCTAGTTTGTGTCCTCCCGTTACCCTGAGACCTATGGGGAAAAACACTGACCCCATAGTTCTCCTTTAAGGTGCCCATACACTGCTCGATTCTCGTACGAGAATCGCAGGAAATCCCGCGATCGTACGAGAATCTAGCAGTGTGAACGAAGACGTGCGAACGGTCACACGTCTTTTGTCTAAGGAGCACGCTAGAAAACCAGGCGAAAATCGTACGATTTTCGGCTGGTTTGAACAGTGCTCGGGAGACAAATGCCGAACGGGCCGGTGTGCGCACGCGCACACTGCCCATTCAGCATTGCGGTCATCGGAAGCCCGCACCTCAGGGGGGCGGGCTTGCGATGATCGAGAGTACGATCTGCCTGTCCAAGATGGGCAGATCGTACGTTTTTTTTAATCACTTTACAACCATCGCAAGACTAAGGTCACATGTGAGACATCAGTGACCATTCTGTTTTTCTTTGTGGTAGAGGAAAAAAGTAACCCATGCAATCAGTCAATCAGTGAGCTGGATGTAAATGAATGTGCATCCATTTATATCAATTCGCAATCTTATTGCATTCACTCCAACGAACCTGAAAGGACCTGAATGTAAATAGACCCACATTCATTTACATTCGGCCGTCCATAGAGACACATTGCAGTCCATTTTTGATCTGTGTAATCACGGGTCAAAAACAGACTGATGCAATGCCCATCTGAAAAGGGGCCTTATACTCGAAGCCATTTTTCTGCTAATGTATAAGTACATCTGGCTATTAGTTCTAGATACAGTTATATAGGAGAAGACCCTGTCTGAGGGCTTGTTCACACTATGTCCGGACCAGATCTGGTCTGGATCTGGAGCAGATCTGCAGAAGCGGTGCTATGCGTTTTTGACGCGTTCCAGTAAAGTATTTTTTTTGCTGGAGTGGGGCTGTCAGTATGTTAGCTGCAGTGCGTTTCACGCGTTTTGCGTTTCTGGACAAACGTGACATGCAGTCTTTTTTCTGTCCAGACCTGAACGGACTGCACACGTGAGAACTGTAGCCCATAACACATAGGGATACATTGGGACGCATTTTTAGTGCAGGAGCGCACGGATCTGGTCAGGTCAGAATCCGGATGTCGTGTGAACAAGCCAAGAAGGGGGAACAAGAGAATAGAAGAATAGAAGAACAGAAGTTTGGATCTTTGTCATAGAGAAGCGATAGGACTAAACAAAATCAAGACTAAGCCATTAAATCCTATATGGGTAACATGGTCTTCAGCTACACCCAGCTGACAACAAAAGCTTTTACAGGATTGAGTATAAAGAAGACATACAGTAATTTACACTCTGGTACATTGGAGTATGCCTGCAATTTTATGGATAATGCCTATAATGTCTTTATACAACCTCACCAACTATGTTACTATAATGAATATATATTTCACGATTTATTGGAGTGAAGAAATCTGGACGTTGGAGATACTAGCCTATCAATCATTAGTTTAAAAAGATTTTCCACATCCTGGTTAATTAATGAAATTTGTCTATACAACTCCCGGTTCCGTTCTGTGCTTATGTAAGTTTTCTATAAGCCATATTCCCAGGAGGCCGTTTTTCCCCCCACGTGAAGAACAAAATTTATAAAGTTTTCCATGGGGACCAGACGTCTTCCTTAAAGGAAAGGTGTAGTCTCAGCAAGTTATTTTGAGCTATTATATGAGAGTTTGTTTTTCTATACTTCTGATACTGTATTAGAGACATGTGGGTAAACCAATAGAGGGAGATTTTAATGGTTCATTGCAATGACTTCCTCTATCACCAACTAGTGAAATATCAACCACATAGAGAGAGTGTGTATCATCTTCAATGAGTCAAGGACTCAGACTTCCAATGTAAGGAGGTGCAGTAAAGCCCAAGCACTGCAAAGAAGGAAGTGAAACCTCGGTATGTAAATGAGCAAATATAGTTGCCCATTATGCATATATATCGTTGTAAATAATAGAAAAAATGTAGAATGCCTGTAAGAGGTAAATAATAATAATAATAATAATAATAATAATAAAAAGTTATATATATATATGCCGACCTACAATGCAGAGTTTACTGCACTTGCCCCTGCTTGTGTAGTGTTTTAATCTGAAATAGAGCTTAGTGCTTCTGCTGTAGTATGCAAGGGCAACATACAGAATAAGACCAAGAATCCATGCCTCATGTCCCAGTGCTGGTTAAAGATTAAAACTGGTAAAAACCAAAGGAGAAGCTAAGGGCAACAATGCTAATCTTAGAACCATTTCATCACAAACCCTGAGAAGTACATTTATCTTTTAAAGTTGTACCAATGTGATATACATTTTATTGCCATGCACCCATGATGCAAAAACGTCTGCAGTGAATGAGACACAAATGCAGCTTTGACCCATATATACTATGGATCTCGGCAAGGTTGCCTGACCTTAAATTGGATTAAATGGCTTTAAGCTGCTCAGACCGGCAGGGAACCAAACAATTTCCCTACACAAAGAAGAGGCAGTTATTTTCTATACTGCAATACATCTTCTCTAGAAAGAATATGCAAACTTCATAAATTCTGTCTTTTTCTTTTTTTGCAGCCAAGTTTGTGTTATTTTTTTTATTTTATATTCCCCATTTTAATTCCTATTGGCCAGCCAGTTATTCAAACAATTGTGTTTTTTTTAAATTTTCACAGTATATGTTAGCCCCACCATCTTCCCGTATGGATGAAGAAACGCCTGTGCTGCTTGTACCAACCCAAAAACGTATTATGCCATACGCAAAAAGAATACAATAAAAATAAGAACAGAGTTAAAGGAGAACTATGAGGTGAGTGAAAAATCACTCCTCCTCATCGTTCGAGCCGGCGTATGACAATGAACCTGTCACACATTGGCTCACTAGATCGGGAAGTGAGCGAACACATACTGTCGCTCACTTACTTCTCGATCATCTCCCTGCAGAGAGCCGTGACTGTCAGTCACGGCTCCCTGCAGGGATTCCCCCCTCCCTGCAGGGATTCCCCCCTCCCTGATCCTCAAGCGCTGACTGGAGGAACGGATGGGGGGGAGGGCAGGCACAGCTGGCTCTGCTTCTAGATAGGCAGAGCCAGCTGTAACTCACACAGCTGGGTGGCTCTCGACAGTAATGTCGGGATCCGTTGCGGCTGCGGCGGTTTCAGTATTCCACGAGCTGTAGCTCTAGTTATACTGAGCTTTGGGTCACTGGAGGATGCTAGTATCTGTCCTCCTGTGACCCTTAAGAGAACTATGGTGAAAAACACTTACCCCATAGTTCTCTTTTAAATGCTTGCCATAGGTAACAGTACTAACTTTAGACATTTTGGGCAATGTGACCCACTGCATGAGTTTTATGTAGGACATAGTACATACAAGCAAAATATTAAGGAATTACATCTTATACGGTCATAAAAGCTGATGTTTCCTAAATGTAGAATTTATTTCTATCTTATGTATAGACCTGTTGCATTTTCAGATCAAACGTATTTTGAAAAGATGCATACTAAATGAAGAAAATCTCACTGTATTTTCAAAAGTAGTTTTCAATCCTCTGGAGCTTTCATTAGAATAATTTCTGTTGATCTTGCCATAAAGGTCCTTGTTCAGGCACTTCCAGGTTATAGGTTAGAAAGTTCGGCCCGTTTGTTGTGCTACTGTATTACCACCCTGTTGAATGTGCCTCTAATGGAGACTACAAGTGGCCATTTCAACATACCTCAGACAGGCATGGCCCATTGTTGGCATCAGGAAAGCCACACTGAGACAGGTCTTGCAGCCTCCAGTGGAGTGCAGACAGACACCAAAAGCTTGTCAAGAGTCTGAAGGAGATAAGCAGCACTGAGATGCAAAAACCAAGTATTTTATTTTTTTAAATGGCAATGAAGAATGGTGCTTTAGGAAACTAAACGCTTTCCACTTGGGGTTTACATCTACTTTAAAATGTACAAAAACATCATATAGACACCACATTTTGTGGCACATCTCACTTGACTCTAATGGCATTTAGAAGGACCTGCGCATAACTGCAGCAGCATCTAAGACAGTGCTCCAGATCATGGTCAGGATCTCATGTTTGATGTGAGACAAAGTCACTTGCAGAATAGCTGAATCTACACTCTGTTGCAGTAGCCATTTTAAAAAAGGGGCACAAATGAGCCTTACAGAACCTTCACTAGATGCGATTTCTTTCTTCCCACACATTGCACCTCCCTCGTTTGACATCTGGGCTATAGAGACAAATATACATGCTACATAAATGCAGCTGCCACCAAGCTCCATTCAAAATTAAACTCTTTGGTATGGATGGGCAATTTCTTAACAACATATAACACCTTAGTAGAACATTCAGTGCATAGATTGCTGGAATTCAACACTAGACAGACAAGACAATGCAGAACTAAAGATATATTAGATAGATATATCCATGGTGATGACAAGAATAGCTCACATTTTCCATTCCTAAGATGGAAGTGACAGCATGCACTGAAATTAAAGATCTACATTTTTTTTAGGCAGGGACCGCTGACCATAAAGTTTTGTTCACAGTGGAATAGAAAAGGCAGCATTTATAGGCATTCCTCACTGAAAAAAAGAAATCATTCCTAGTTTTATTAAGGACCTAAGGGTCAGCCCATTAGCAAGCATTAAATATTTCTAATGTTGGTAGTCAACCTATAAAATTCTATTCACAACAGATTTAATTTACTGAAAACATACATTAAGTCTTGAATTACACGTAAAGAAAAGGCTGCATTCAAATTTTTAAGGGTCAGTAAAAAAGTCAGCTACAACAGAAGAATTGATCAATGGATTTACATACAATATCTCCAAGCCAACTGTGTTTATGGTCAGGTTAATTGCTTAGGAAACAGCCTCAGAGACCTAGGGTACAATGGCCAAGAAAGCCTCGTACAGTGGGCATATACAATGAGAAACTTCTAAACAAGGCAGCTGTTGTGAGCATTGGGATATATGGGCCACGTAGAAGTTTAAAAGGAAGCATTAATGAGCTTGCACAATTCAATTGGTTATTTACTTTTCATCACAAAAAAAAAAGAGAGAGAGAGAGAGAGAGAGAGAGAGAGAGATTGTTTTTAAATTGGAAAAAAAAAAAAAAAAAAAAGGGTGGATTACAGAAACAATGACCAACGGCTCTCTCACCCAGTCCTTTTTGACAAGAGAAACGGAGCCAGTCCTGTGAAGTGTTGCATCTTTACCACTCTTTCTTGATGACACTTCTCCTGAATTGTGGTCCCATCTACCCAAAAGGACAGAAAATAGTTTGAAAAGCCATGGTCTATCACACCTTCTCAGTGTGTCTAGGGCACAGGTATAACAATATAGCTCTAAAATATATTCTATGTAGAAAATAATTCAGGGTGCCATGGTGGAAGACTCCTGGAATAGGAGCACATTGAATCTTTTATTTCCAGTTTCTACCCCCAAAAGATCTTATATAAAAATGTGCCATGCTAGTTAACCTATTAATCTAACAGTAGGTTTTGAAAGGACTTGCTTTGGAAAGCTCCTAGAGTGCCATGTAGCCCTGAAACCCAAAAGCACCATGGATATGTTATACAAATCTCAACTTTACAGGATAAAGATGAGCATCATACACCCCTTACCTGTCATGCTTGCTCAGCAAGGCCAACCATAAATGTCAGGGATAATAAGCGAAGGAGGATGAAGTGACAGGCCAGAGCTTTACATTTTCCTCTGAAGTTAAGTCTTAAAGGCACCAGTAGACATCTGCATTACAAAACTGTAGTGCACTTTTTATTAGGTCTACAAGAAGAAATGGTTTACTTTAACTTTTTGCAGCGATATCGCTCATATTTCCACGCGATATCGCTCTATGTAGCTTCTCCAATTCATTTCAATGGAGCTGTTCACATATCGTTGCTCAATATCGCTTGTAGCTCCTACATGACCCTTTTTTCCAGCAATTTCGAGCGATTTTACTCCTGATTGCATACAGCACAATAGGAAAAAGTCGCTCAATATCGCAAGTCGCTCAATATCGCTCGTCGCTCAGTGTGAATGGGGCCTAACTGACCAAAGCTCTGGTAGAGGACCCAGACAGCCTTCTATGGCATCTCTATTGAGCTGCCCAAACTAGCTTCCTGGAAGCACATTTAGTCTCCACTAACAAATGTCATTTGGTCTGAGCTCTAGAACATCAGCATGGCAAGGATGTCCCACAAGGAAGCACTCTCCACAATAACGTTTTACTTCTTAATTGTAGGTATGATTATCTCTCAGGTTTAGGGTCTCATCAAGGAAGTGGACCAACCCTAAAGTACTCACAGATAGAGCTGCAACAGTGAATCGATTTAGTCGATTAAAATCGACGATTGAAAACGTTACCAACGTTTTCGATCGTCGATTCGTCGGCTATCAATTGATTTCCCTGTTCGGGGCTCTACACGCGGCCTGAAGCACACATCACACGCTGCTCACGTCCTGCTGCGCCCGCCGTGCCCACAGGACGCATAAGCCACGCCCACCGCTGAAGCCGCGCACGCCGCTGCTCTCTTCCGTGAACTCCCTCACTCGCCGCTGGTACGGCAGGCTCCCTCACTCACCGCTGGTACGTCAGGATGTTCAGAAATACCAGTAGTATTACTTACTTTAATCCTGCTTGATAAAAACATCAACACAGCTGTAAAATATGTTCCGTTTAATGCTGCGCTGAAGTAGGCAGGGAGGTCTTAAAGGAAACTTGTACAGTGTCCGTTTACAGAAAAGTAACAGGATTCCTGGATAGCTGCCCCCCTCTTCCCGTTCTGCTTATAATTGCTTTCCCCATGCTTCCTGGGACACTGTTTGCCCACAAGTGCCCTATGAAATAACCATTTTTTGGTATTAGTTAATGATATGGCTGGCTTCCTTTCCAAACATGTAGTTTCCCTGGGTGCATGAGAGCCATTTTCCAGGCCCGAGATATGTCACGTGGAGGGGCCGCTCACAACCCTGTGCAAGTATTGACTCAGAGCTGACCAGGATTTTGCACAGCATTTTGGAGGGGGCCAAGTCAGCAAGTAACTGGAAGGACTGGACCCCATGGGGAATCAGATGTAAAGGGACTTGTGTTGTTTACATTAGATTACACCCAATCTGGCAAAATCAGGTCTAGTGAAACAGAACACTGTTCCGTTTGTTTCTCCAAACCTGGCCAGGGCCGTTGGCAACCAGATATAAACCTAATGGTGCTCACAGGGCAACGTGTGCATGGTCTTAGGGTACTGCATCTAATTAAGCAGATGTCTTCTTGTGATAGTCTAAGCCTTGACTGGGCTTCCAGTGAGCATAAGTGCTTCTGAAGGTCTGATAAAGGGAATATTCCAATCAGCCAGTGTATGACCATACAATTTTCATCATTGTCCCTTGTTTCTCCTACTATAAAACAAATAAAATGAGCAGCAATCTATTTTTAGAACCATACACAGGGGAATTTATCAAAACTGTAGCAAACATATTTTTTTCATTTCAGAAAGAAACAGCGCACCATGACAGAGTTTGCGCATCGAAGTACCGTGTGCACTCCAAAACAAGCAGCAGTGATAACAGATTCGATTCTGCAAATGATTGCTGCCGACATGCGGCCAATTTCCATGGTTGAAGATGACGGATTTAAAAACCTAATCGGTGTACTAAACCTTGGATATAGGATTCCCTCAAGGACTCATTTCACCAAACAAGTGGAGAGGAAGTACCAGGAGGCAGTTCAAAAAGTAAAGAATGCTATCGGTGCTAATGAAAGCAGAATTGCATTGACTGCGGACATATGGACAAGCATCGCGACCGAGGCTTACCTTGGCATTACATGCCACTACATAGAAGTCATCTTCCAGTCGTCTGCTATATGCCTCACTACCATGCCTCTGGAAGACAGGCATACAGCCACAAATATTGCTGAATGGTTGAAGGAGGTGGCTGCAAAATTTGAAATTCCAGCTCAAAAAATAATTGCCATTGTGCATGACAACGGTGCAAATATTGTGGCTGCTGTGAATATTCTGAAAGACCAGCATGCGTGGAGCAGTATCCGCCGCACTGGCCACACGTTGCAGCTGGTGATCGGTGCTGCATTAAAGAATTCTGTAATTGAGAGAGCTGTTAGTGCTGCAAGAGGACTAGTAGAACATTTTAAAAAAAGTGAATTGGCTAGCAGCATGTTGAAGGAGAAGCAAAAGCAAATGAGCGCACCCGAGCACAAACTACTTCAAGATGTAAACACAAGGTGGAATAGTACTTACTATATGGTTAATTTTTTTACTTTTTCTATCCGATGAATCGAACTTAATAAAATCGGCCAACTAATCGATTATGAAAATAATCGCTAGCTGCAGCCCTACTCACAGGCACAGCAAAATAACTTCTTACAAAGCATGAATCAGGCAACCATATAGGGTAATTTTTTTGTTCAGTGGTAAATCGAAAGTATCCCTTCCCATATGCACAGCTGAAAATATGATTGTATGTGATCTTCAACCAGTGCCATAATCTGATAAGTGAACAAATTCTGTAACTGGGTTTGACTAACCATTTAGAACATTGTTGCTTCTTGATGTTTCTACATACATATTCACCATTTCCTGTATTTATACAGCACAAACACACTACACATAATTTTAAAGAGTACATGGGGTATTGTACATTAACCCCTGCCCATTTAGGAGCTTTAAATTGTATCTGAGCCCAAGAACACAAATGTTATATACTGCAGGTTACCAGCCCTTAGATGTGGTCGCTCTCCAACTGTGTAAGTCACGTCTGTGTCTTGCAATGTCTTATAAGATTTGTAGTTTCACCACAGCTGGAGGGCCAACATTTGCCTGATCCTGCTTTAGACTGTTCTCTTGACTACAAACACCTATTTTTCTCCTCATCACTATTACATAGATTGCACTGTTTTGTAGTTGACATAAGGCAGCTGGAAAGACCAATACCATTGGAGATGTTGGGAGATAATCGAGGACACTAGATTTCTAGAAGGTTTAACTGGTATTTTTCTGTACTTTCAGAAAATGTACTGGACCTAAAAAGAAGTAAACAAATGCAGCAACCACATCTAAGGACTGGTATGCCA
This sequence comes from Nanorana parkeri, assembly GCF_000935625.1. NCBI lineage: Eukaryota > Metazoa > Chordata > Amphibia > Anura > Dicroglossidae > Nanorana > Nanorana parkeri. Next base: position 340,961 of record NW_017308140.1, on the reverse strand, counting down.
CAATATTAAGGTTTATTAAATCGGACAATTATTAATACCCAATTTTATTGGGTTTACATACTCTTTAAATCTAAAGTTCTGCAATCATACCCATCATACAGATACATGCTAGATTTAGTGAGATGTCAATTAACCTATTAGAGAGACTTTGGATTGTGGTAGGAAACCCACACAAACATGACTAGAAGAAAACAGAATCAAAAGAGAGAACTTCCTTTAGGGAACGAACTAAAAAAAAACAAACAAAAAAACACATGCTATGAATGGTTTTTATGTCAACCAAGTCATGTTTGAACTGTGAACTTTCAACATGCAATGTAAACGAAACATCACATCTGGTTTAGTCCCGATTCATTCTATTCGAGGCCAAAGACCCAGCAGGCAAACATCTAAACCTTTAATACTCTAAACAACCAAAAGGAAAAAACTGAGCTGACTCAAACAAATGGTCATAACGAAATTAACAATGGTATGCTGCGACCCGCAGCAAGCAATCAGAAAGAAGGTTCAAGCAATTTAGTACTGCTCTTTGTACCATCTTATCTTCAAAGCCCAGCAGTGTTAAAAATGTGCTGGCATAACACAATACTACATTTCTGGCACATTAATGTTTAACCAAAGGCAAAAGAAAACTTTTTTCTAGGATTTGGATAGAGTGGGTTACTTTGCTGTCTGAATTAGGGAGATTTACTTTAACTGTCCTGATCGCCAATGTCACAGGGAAGAAAAGTGAGGGTAAACCCAATGTCTTGAGTTGCCAAGAGGATTTTTTCCAATAGGGACACTTGTCCTAGGGACACCATAGAAAGATAGCCTCAAATTTTTTTGTCGGGTCTGCAGGAAAGGTAGTGAAGGAAAATCTCCATAATGACACATATGGCAAAAAAAAAAAAAAAACAACTAACAGGGGTTAAAGCCACTTACTACTCGATCTAAAATGAAATATACCTTCAGGACTCCTTTAGAAAGGCATTGTAACTGCTATCGGTATCAAGTGGCTGCAAAGATGATGCGTGTGACAACAGGTTATCTTTCTAGGCTGTTGCTGAATTTGTGGTGTTCAGACCACATCAATTTATAGGTAGCTGTAGATTTAAATCACATGAAAACTCTGCAAATGATTAACTATGTCTCGGGTGCCCAATCTGTGGCCCCTGGCACGGTTTTTTTGTTGCCTTTGGGGCCCTTATAATAATAGTCTGTTTGTGTTTTGGTGCTCAATCAAACCAAGAAAAATATTCTTTACACTGACTTCTAGTAAGTAAATAGTTTGTTTTATTCCTTTCAAAATATCTTCATAATGTTTTCACTTTTTTCTGTGCTGTCTCTCTCTATATTTGTTTCCTCTAATCTTGTACAATGCTGAGAGAAATATAAAATGTGGTAGCCATTTTTTTAAGGGGCTGTAGGGAGCACAAATGTAAACATTTTGATTTGCAAAGGGGCTGCAATCGCAGTGGTCTCTTGCAGTTTCATGTAATGTGTCTCCAGTCCATGTCTCCTGAAGCATGTTCTCAGTCTCCAAACAACTATCATGCTTGCAGTGTCTCTTGCCACACACCTGCAGCATCTCCAGAGTCTGTTCTAGGTCTGTAACATTACATTCACTGAATATTATGTGTGGCCTTTTGGACATGTATAGGGCCACACTACATCAAATAACTTCACCACCACTGGTCTATAGCCTCCATATGCACCTGCAAATAAAAAGCATATGTAGTGTTGGAGAAAACACTACATAACAAAGAAGGCAAGAAGGGTAGCCATTGTCCTTTTTTTTTGGTCATAAAAGGTTTTAGAAATCTTTGGAAGGATATGTTGAGCCATGCCTAATATTAAACATCCAGTGGGTTGTAGAATGTTAACAAAGCCCTACTTGAGTACACACAAACAAGTCAGGGCTACACACTACTAACCAATGGTAGATATGAAGAGCTCACCCAAAATATGCATTGATATTTGGATGTTAATACTGGATAATGAGCTGAACAAACAGTATTCAGATCAGCATACAAATACTGTACTTTAAAAAGATGTGTACGTTTCACTGGCAAAACCACTGCTTGAATCTACATCAAATGAGACGAGGCAGTGTTGCATTGGATCTTCATCTTCGTCATAGCTGGGGTACTGCTTATCAAGTGTGAGGTGTTCAGACCTTATACTTAGGGCTTCGTTTACCCAAGCATAAGAATACCACACAGTAGAAATACTTCTAAGGACAGACTGCACAGAAAAACAAAGAGAAACTCCAGGCAGAAAAAGTGTAATATCCACTGTTGGTAAAGTGGAAGTTCTACCTACAATTACGCTATGAACATTAAACCAGGGCTGGACAAATCCCAGGAGCCAAGTCGCCAAAGATCCTTAAAAGTTACAGCTGGCGCCTATTGATTTGTTATCTAGTTGTCAGTTGAACTAGCTTCTAAAAAAAGTAAAAGAAAAAACCTGCTGGCTCCTGAATTCCATATTCATGTTTTCACCCTTGCATTAAATCACCATATAACACATGTACTTTGATAAATGCATGGCACCATATGTGACATCTGTCCACACTCTGCTTGTCCAGCAGCACTGGAAACTGCCAACCATTTACCAGTGGCACCATACAACTCATGATGCCACTCACACTCCTTGTGCCACCTACATCTTGAGATTGCAAAAGATTTTAGATTCTAAGCCCTCAAAGGCAGGGCACTCCTTACCATCGTGTCTTGAATTGTATTGTGATTGTAATGTCTTCCTTATATTGTAAAGCGCTGCGCAATAAACTACATTTTTGTTGAATGTTAAGGTATTTAAATGTATTTTTAAGATTTACCTCCTGAGTTTAGTGTCACTTTGATTCAGTGTCAGACAATTTTGATTCAAACATAGTGCATCAATTAAGCCCCATGTCCCTACAGTTGCATCCTAATGGGTAGTGAGACCCGGACAAGGGTGGGGGGAATGATTTTCAAGACAAAACAAGGCTTTCAAATTTTTGCTGTGGCAATTGATCACTGTCCATTGATATTGAGCAACATAACCAGGGAGAGCTATAAAAAAAAAAAAACCAAAGAAAATAAAATCACTCTACTCTTTCTGAATAATGTTTTGCTGGCGACAGTCTGCCTCCTGTCCAACTTAAATGGCACCATTCATCTTACTTCCCTAGTACCTACTTTCTGGGATACTGAAAACAGACAAAACAATATTTTCAACCCAAGATGACAAACTGTACTTACATCTGTACTGTAACTGTACTTGCATCTCTGTAGCCAAGCTCAAACTAAAAGCTATCAGCAGGGCTGGACAAATGATCCATAAAAATTCCAGCTGGCACCAAACTTTTGAGGTTTTCCCTAGTTGTTTATCAGAGGAGCTGGCTACTGGATTGGACAGACTGGCACCTTGATTCCTTAATATTTCAGAGCTGGACAAATTAATGTCACTGAAATATGAACAATGCATACATTCTTCTATAGACAACAATGAAATGCAAACTTCCCCCAGCAAAAAACTAAATGGAAAAAAAAAAAACTGCTTGCTATGGGGCATGACAGAGTACCGCCTACATGCCAGGAGTTAAAAATGGTTTGTCTCTAAGGTTCCTCAATGCCAAAAGTCTACATATCACGGTCTAGGATTACTAGGTGCATTGCGAGTGTTTCACGTCATTAGAAATTTCAGTTCGTCACCTTTCAATTAAACAAACTCTTTCTGGCAAGCTTGTATTGTGAAGAGAGGATCAGAAAGACACATTTCGCAGCACAACAAAGCAGAGCCCGCTTATGTAATTAGCAAATATGGCGGCCCTTTTAAACATTGATTACAAAACGAGGTTTCTGATACATTAAGACTAGATTATTTGCATTACACTGACTTTGTTTTATGTACAATAA
>NW_017308140.1:289206-336356 GCF_000935625.1 Nanorana parkeri | reverse complement strand
CACACACACATAATCTCAAAAAAAAGTCCCCCTTTAACAGCAATTCTATTTACAGCAGGATGCATTTTAATAGGTTTAGTGTTTTTCTCTTACGCAGTACTGTAAAACGCTGCAGCAGATGGCCTGGGCATTCACTTTTACATCCATCAATGCAGCAAGCTTTACATGATAATGAAATCAACAGCCTTGTAAGAGATACTGAGAAATGGAAGGCTCCAGTTGTCAGTTATCTACCTTGGGGGCATTGCTGCAATTTATATTTAAGTTCATTTTGAGACGGAGACACAATATCACAAAAATGAACCAGCATCATCAGTTTTAGTAATCCAACTTTGCTACCCTGGGTCAAAATGAATGTCCAACCAAACAGCTAAAAATACAGTGGAGACAATGGTAGCAGCTTTCTTATTGCTTAGCACGCCATCAATGCAAAACATGATTCGTGTTGACAAGAGTTTACTGTATGAAATTCGATTACAGAACGCATCACAAGTTATACACAAAATTGTAGATCGGAACAATAAAATGTAAAAATCATAAATAGCACAGAGGCACAAAAGGCAAATCATGGTTTTGGATCAATTTTATTGCCATTTTTTTATTTTAAAGCCGAACGTCCAGGATTTTATTTTTAAATACCCTGTCAATAGGGCCTCATTGTTTTACCTTTGTAACCCATAGCAACCATGATCCAATTGGCAATTTCTATTCTAGAAGGACTATGTGTGGCCCAGTTGTTCCCATCTCCTGTTATAACCAGTTACCATTAAAAAGGAGAACTATTGGGAGATTAAAATACACTCATCCCAATACCCTGATCAGTCATGTGACACTGCAGCTGTCACATGTCTGCTCAAAAGCTTGAGAATGGAGCGATCACAAACTACTGATCGCTCAGCTCATGACTTCTTCCTGCAGAGTAGTGACTGTCAGTCACTGCTCCCTACAGGAATTCTCCACTCCCCTCTCTCTGTTCCTCCAGTACTCATTGGGGGAACAGACGGGGAGGGGGTGGGCACAACTCTCTAGAGCCAGAGCCAGCTGTCAATCAGGCAGTGGGGTGGATCGACAATATTGACAGGATCTCTTCCAGCTGCAGCATGGCTCTGCTCTGTCAGCTTACAGCAGGCTATATGCCCACCATTTGCCAACCTTGGGACACAGGAGGACATTCGTAAATGAGAACTAAAGCCAAAAAGGTTGGACTATAGTTCTCTTTTAAGCAAACTAGTAATTGAAGAAATCTGGGAGCTATTGCTCTTGAAAGGCTTCAGATACACCTAATACCTATATGCATACTGATTCCAGGTCTGACACTGCAGAAAGAGGGCAAACATGGGAGCCAGGAAACCAGCATTTTCAAAAGGAGATACACACAATGGCAGTGTCCATATTTGTTTCATGACAAATTTATTTTCCAGACTATGGACATTAAATCATGCATCTATTCCTAACAAGCACTTTGATACAAGCCATCCCTGGCCTCTCTAGCGGCTTGCACTTTAAAGTAACTAATTCTCGAACTTCACAACAAAGATTCTTTTAAAAAAAAAGAGAACTATAGGGCAAGTGTTTTTCCCCATAGTTCTCCTAAGGGTCACGGGAGGACACAAACTAGCGTCCTCCCGTCACCCAAAGCTCAGTATATCGCGAGCTACAGCTTGCGGTATACTGAGACCGCCCCAGCCAACAGGATCCCGACAATGCTGTCAAGATCCACCCAGCTCCGTGAATGACAGCGGGGTTCTGCCTATCCAGAGGCAGAGCCAGCTGTGCCCGCCCCCTCCCCTGTCCGTTCCTCCAGTCAGCGCTGGAGAATCAGAGCGGGGAGGGAGGAATCCATGCGGGGAGCAGTGACTGATAGTCACCGCTCTCTGCAGGGAGATGATCGAGACGTGAGCGAGCGATGGTATGCCGCTTTCATTGTCACGTCGGCTCAAACTATGAGGATGAGTGATTTTTACTCACCTCATTGTTATCCTTTAAGGTTTCATTTCACTACTATCAGTATACAAACACTTGCTGTTTCTTTACATTAGAAAGCCGACTGTCAGCCAATATTCTGTTGCAATAAAAATAAGAAAAATAACTTTTCAGTGTTTCTGCACTTTGAAGACAAATTTCTCCACAGTGCCTATAGCTACAGAGGTGAGTCAGGACCTGTTTTAAAGTGCTTTTACTGCTTGCAGAATATGCAAATACTTTAGCATATAAAGTCTTGGCACAGGTTCACATTAAGAGCAGAAAACTGCTTTACAGTATACTATATAGCCTTGGCACAGGTTCACATTAAGAGCAGAAAACTGCTTTACAGTGTATAGCCTTGGCACAGGTCCACATTAGGAGCAGAAAACTGCTTTACAGTGTATAGCCTTGGCACAGGTTCACATTAAGAGCATTTACAGTATACATTGAGGATAAATCGATTGTGAAACATTTTTAAAAACTTGTTTTGCAATAAAAAAAATGCCTCTGGGCAATTGAATCCATAGAAATATACTGAAATGCCTGTTGTGACTGGTCTTATCTTTTTTTATTTTTTCAGGGCCTCTTTTGGTATAAAACACCCAGCAATGCAAGTCATTCACTCAAAGCTCGCAATCAAAAACATGCACCATCAAGCGGCTTAAAAATACTGTACATACTTGCACAAGTAGCAAAATATCAGCTAGCATAACTACAAAGTTGTTGACACATTGTAACAACTTCTATTGGTACTATTAAAATAAAACAGCACTGGAGGGCCATTTGTGGCTCCAGTAAAGCACCACTGGACTAAGCAGACTGGTCCTAAAAAAGGAATGCTGTGGTCTTTAACAGGTTGTGTGCTAAAAATCATAACGTTAAAACCTAATTATATTTTGTTTCTCTTTCAGACGGGACACATTTTATCTATTAAATAACAAATTACCATTATTTGTGCGAGTACACTGCAAAGTAGCAATCAAGTCCGAAGACGTGTTTTGATATCTTGTATGTATGACCTCTGGGAAGCTCCCATTGTGTTCCAGACACAACCACAATAGGAGAGAGCCCACGGCAGACCAAAGAAAAACTAAAAGGATTACATCTTCCATCTGGCCTAGTAATGCCTTGAAATCCCTCAGGAACAGCCTGAAGTTGCAACAGTTGCCAGCCTAACACATTTTGGGCTGTTTGACCGCCTTACAGCCACATCATATATGACTGTGCGTGTTTATTATATTGTTACATATAAGGCCTCATTCAGACTGCGTACGGTCATGCCATTCAGATCCGTACCGGGCCGTTCCAGGGAAAGACAGGTGCTGCGTGTGATTGTACGCAGCAGCCTGTACGCAGCAGCCTGTTCTTTCCTATGGGAGGATGCGGCCATACTCTATGTGAATGAGGCCTTACAGTAGTAACACATTAGGAATGATCTAATACATAAACAAAAGCACCATGTGTGACAGGTGCGAGGCTAGACCAGTTGGCATCATAGTGCAGAGTGATACACAAAATAACACAGAACTGTGTGGCCTTAGGCAGTAATGTGTCCCTTCAAAGCTGGAGTAATAGGCACAATTCCCAAGACAGACACCATCTGCATGAAATCTGCATGACTGACTATGTAAACACATTAGACTGTAAGCTTCTTTGGAGCAGAGACGGATACAAATGATTAAAATGCCTTCTAAAGCACTGCTAATTTGTAAAATAATAACAGTCCTAGTCCATTGCCAAAGAGGGTGGAGTGTAGGCCAGCTTGCAACTTTTGCAACACTCACTTTGTCACATACATACAGACAAAAGAGGGAGTAAAGTGACCAAATAAATGAATACAAATTTGAAGGAACACACAGGAAAGGTATATACAGACGTTGCTGCTCTCTCGCAAAGCCCTGCTCGATGTGATGGCATATTAAAAAAAGGAGTACATTTTAAAACGTAGCAATCCTTACCCCTATTCAATTCTATACCATGCACTGCGGCAGTGGTGGTGACATGGCAATGCAATGGTGCCGATTCTACCTCTTACCATACCACTACAGCTAGGAAAGTATATTAAAAGTGAAAACATCAGCACCTCTCCCTCTCTCAGCTAATGCATCCCAACTAATTCCTCCACCCTATGGTGCGCGGTTTTTTTATGGAAAGCAGGATCATTATAATGGAAAGCAGGTTCATGTGATCTAATTTTAGAAGATGATTCTATTGTACTTTCAAAAAGGTATTTTAATTGGTGAAGGCTTATACATACAAGACCCATGTATTTACTGAACTTTCATTCTGTTGTACTTCTGTTTCAAAGAACAAGTTAACTTTTAGTCAACCTTTCCTTTACTTAATTCCTCAACCCCCCCGAGCGCAGCCTGCCATGTTAAATATTTACCTTGCCACTGATCTTAACTACTTTCCGTTCTATCAATCTTAACTGTGCAACCCTGCTTGGCACCGCACAGCCTTTCTGAGTGAGAAGCTGGAATATGCCTTAACCATCATAAAGACACTTTTGCTAGAAAGGCTGTGTGGTGCCAGGTAGGGCTGCACATTGAAGATCACTGGAACAGGGAGATAGGTAAATATTTAATAAAGCTGGCTGCGCTCAGGATTGGGGAATTATAGCACAACTAAAAACTCCTCTATGATAGCCTAAACAAGTACCAAATTCAGTTATTAAGTGATGCAAAAGCCTAAGTAAACAAAAAACTTTGTTGATCTTCACTGAGCCAAATCTTGCTCCGTTTGCATCTCAATCACTTCCCTATGCCGGCACTGCAGCAAACTGTGGGCAAGTTTCAGCAACAATGCTGAAGCCATCTAGAAAAGCAGTGGGCGGGACTAGGTGTGGCTATAATCAGCTACAGGCTTATGAATCAGCAGTGACAAGGCTGACAGCCACATCCTCTGCAATGTTTTTTCATCCCTCTGTAGGGCAAGCAGGCACCAGCCTAAATAACAACTCTGCTTTGAATTGAGAAGCAGTGTAGCTTTGTTGCCACACCATCACAGGAAGCTGCACTAGGTGGACTTCACTGGTAGGCTAGACAAGTCTTCCGGGGACTTTGAAGGAGGATTAGGGGGAAAATAAAGTGCAGATGCACTTTTAATAAAGTGATGCAGGGCATATTTATTTTAATGGGAGGCCATAGCTCTACTTTAAGTTATGTTCACTAAAATTACAGTCCTGTAAATAAATTAAAAAGGAGAACTATGGGGTTAGGGCTTTTCCCCATAGTTCTCCTTAGGGTAACGGGAGGACACAAACTAGCGTCCTCCCGTCACCCTAGGCTCAGTATACCGCGAGCTGTAGCTTGCGGTGTACTGAGACGCCGCAGCTGAAGCGGATCCCGACAATTGTGCCGGGATCCGCCCAGCTGCGTGACTGACAGCTGGCTCTGCCTATCTAGAGGCAGAGCCAGCTGTACCTGCCCCCTCCCCCGTCCGTTCCGCCAGTCAGCGCTGGATGATCGGAGCGGGGAGGTCCCCCCTCCCCTGTCACGGCAGAGAGCCGTGACAGGATCGAGAGGTGAGCGAACGCCGTTATGTGTATGCTCACCTCCCGATCTACTGAGCCGACCTGTGACAGTCTCATTGTCACAGGTCGGCTAGAACTATGAGGTGAGTGAAAAGCACTCACCTCATAGTTCTCCTTTAACAGCATGGGGGGAACAAGAGGTTGTTGTTTTTTCTACAAGGTATAGTTGTTTGCAAGTACAAATAATATACACAGTACAAAAGTTATTTTCAACTCCTGGAAGACCAACTTCTAAATGGGCAATCCAAGGAGGTTGCCAGGTGGCTCCTTGCATAAAAATAAAAAGTTCAAAAGGTCTAAGCAATCTAAAAACATATCACACCTTCAAAACTAAATACACAATTCCTCTTTATAAGTTTGTTTTATTCGTGTTTATTCCCCAACGTATTGTGTATTTGCTTTGGGAGTTGTAAGTCTGAGTTCCATGCTGATGGTACACTGTATGTGGAGAACAAACAGTTCACATTGGTTCTTTCCTTAAGCTAAAACATTTGTTGATTAGTTTTGACTGTACAGCTTGACAGGCTAAATTACCTGGATTTATTGCCGGGAGTCGTGTCAAAGGAGTTAAAGGTAGACAGAATAAAAGGCCAGCAGGATGCAGGTTTAATAGGTCGTTCTGCACCCAGTAGCAATGTCTCCACTAGTTGCTTTCATTAGGAGCTAACTGCTGCTATGCATTATGACCCTTTGCTGTGTTGGCCTGTCTTTGAAGATTACAAACTAGAAGACAATTCTCGGTCCTTGGAGGCGACATGCAGCTTCCTGAACTTGTCTGTACAGATCAGACCCAGCCTGCCTTGGAGAATCATTCATGTAACACCTTTTTCTAGTATCTTATTAGCAAAAGCTAAAGACCCTTATTCATATGTGCTAATATCCTGCTTACCAGTTTAAAATAGAACAAAACAATATGTGACAAAATTAAATATATATAATTTTGTTTTGTTCTATTTTAAACTGGTAAGCAGGATATGTGAATTAGGGTCTTTAGCTTTTGCTAATAAGATACTAGAAAAAAGGTGTAACACACACTAATATATATATATATATATATACACACACACACATACATACATATATATCTCTTCCCCTCAACATAAATGGGTTGAATTCAATGGCCACCCCACCAGCTGCTTATACTTGCCTTTCTTTTGCTGGGCCTCTAGGAGCAAAGCAAGGAACCCTGGTGTAAGCCTCAAGGTGTGACGCAGACAGGATGGATCCTAACTGCCTCTGTGCATGGACACCCGAATGGATTTGCAGCTCGGGTGAGCGTATGACGGTGTACGGCCGCGTCCTCCCATAGGGAAGAACAGGCTGCTGCGTACAATCACACGCAGCACCTGTCCTTCCTGGGAACGGCCCGATACAGCCGTGCACGCTGCACCGATCTGTACTGCCCGACCGTACGCTGTGTGAATGAGGCCTAAAGAAAAGTTTTGCCTTTAGTTATACTTTAAGCCTTTAGAAACCAAGGTCAATCATGAAAACAGAATAGCCTGCTTTTGCTGTCCAAGGTATTGAAATGTTTTGGGTTGCTAAACTGTAAGGTTTCCCTTTATTGTTTCTATGTTAAACAGAAGTCTGTTATGTTATTGTTTAAAAGGCCACTCTCAATGTTATTGTTATTTTACCAGCAATTCATCCAGAAAGACTGAGAAAAGTATATTGTTACAATGTGGCAGACAATACACAGAAAAATAAATATGTAAAAGTCCCTTTAGGCCCCATTCACACTGAGCGACACTTACCTCGAGCGGATTTCCGCGCGGCCGGGATAGTGTGACTGTTCGGGCGACGATCGCGGGACCTTCACCGTCGGGCTGCATGCAAAGATAGAATGAATGGCCCTAGTGTAAACGGGCCTTTAATGCATCTCGCCACTTCCAGGGGCTGTGCAGGCGGACACTTTAGGGCCCATTAATATGAAAGCTACATGCTCACAAGCATCCCACATTTCCCTTTATAGCTAGCAGCTTTAGTCTCGTCCCCCAGACAAAGATGAGGCTCAGTATGTGAATGTGGCCTGCAGCAAGAGGACCTTGCAAACATCAATCATTAAAAGTTGACAATTGGTCACGCTACAATTCCAGCAATGACGTAAAGATCACTCAGCGGGCTGCAAGCATGACTGGTTTAGGTGTCTGTGCATACATGCCACCTCCAATACAAAGAAAAAGTTAAACCCTATTGTCTTCTGGCCCGCTTCAGCAGGTTGCCACCATATGCACAATATCACGAGGGACATTTAAACAGAGTATCACAGAACATTGACAGCACATTATAGCCTATCTGAATATACCCAATGAATGGGCACTGCAAAACTTGCTTATTGTGCATTGAAAAACAATGAAACCGAAAACGAAATGTTGCCAACTTCCAAATTATGTAAATGAATCGCACTGAACTAAGACACACGTCTGCATCATTACAATAGCAGGAAGCAAACTTTTCCTGCCGCTCTATTCACTATATCCGTGCTCAGAAGAGCCAGATGGCTGGATGCCCATTAACACAAAGTAAGCCCTCCCTAACCCTGCCATTTACCGTAAAGCATTAGTGTTCAACTGTGCCATTAGCACATATCACACCGACCAAGAACTGCAGTCAACATATGGCTTTTGGATCCTCCAGATTTCTTTAAAATTCACTGTTCAGTCATGGAGAAGCTGGTCATACACAAATATTGCTTTACTTGATTAAAGCGCACACTAAAGCTGGCCATACACCATTAGATTATCTACAGATTTTCTATGGTCAGATGGAAAAAGGTGCAACAGATTCCTCCATGGAGGAATCTTCCACTGGGCGGCCCCGCTGGTTCTCAAAACACCTGAACAATGCCTGCATCCAATCAGATTGCTCTGGTATTTTGAAAGGCCAACGAAGAGTAGCAAGATACTGAAGCTTGGCCCAGCGGGAGATTCCTCCATCCACACAGTTTAGCGGTGATGGAGGAATCTGTTGCACCTTTTCCCATCTGACCATAGAAAATCTGGTAAGGTTAATATCAGCATTGTCGGTGTTTGCCATCATCAGAGACTAAAAAAAAGTCTATTGATAATCAGACCCGCCTCCAGGGAATTGTCTAGCTTTGCTCTACGATACATGTCAGCATTGTGGGTGTTTACCATCATTAGAGGCTAAAGAAAGTCTATATAGAATCAGACATCAGACCTAATCAGTGTGATGAGAAGACCAACAAAAAGTACAACCTACCTATATACTGAGGAAATATGGCAGTCCCCATACACGAAATCAAGGTTTTTAGAACATTAAAAAGATATTAAAACCAACTTTTTGTTTCTACTACTGATGAGAACCCTTGCCATGGGTGCTGCTTTTCAATGTGCTGACATTTTCCTTTCCCCTGATTCATGTGGTACCTACAGTGCTGGTCTCGCTTTCCTTTGTAAGGGTGGCTCCCTAGTTTGAAGCGTCATAAGGAGTCACCCATTTGTGCGTGCTCCAAAGAGAAAACTACAACCTGACGTCATGGCACTGTCTGCGCTGATGAGCACAGGCAGCCTGAGACCATTGTGTGAAGCGACATGTGCACACCACACATGCATGATGGCACTATGAATTATGGGACATGAAGTCCCAAGGAGAGAGGTCAGATGGCTGTGCAGAAAGTAATGAGCGGACTGGAAGTTGGCGGAAGCTGCGGTTCAGATAAAGGGTGCCGAATGTTGTGCGCTGCCCACAAATGTGGTAATCAACAACAAATCGCCTCTAAAATGCATCCTTTTATACAAAATGTATTTCAGTGTTGCGCCATTTACCAAATATTGCTGTAAGCATCTGCAGATAAACACAAAGGCCTTGAAACATGAATGAACCAACAATACTATTGTAGTAGAAGAATAAATATCACAGTGGAATAAAAATACTAGGCTGTAAGTCAATCAAATTAATCCTTTTATGGTACATATACATACATACATACATACATACATACATACATACATACATACATATACACACACCGCATCAGGGAATTCATACAGGCACCTACTAAAGATTGGTCTCCCATCCCTGCAACAAATGGTGTGACTTGCAACACATTTATGTAACTGTCGATAAGGCTATATCAGAGAGAAAGGCTGTTGTGGAACTACAAGTTCCATGAGGCATTGAAAGACTGACAGCCACCAGCATGACTTCCAGAGGGAGGTACATGAGGAGATTTGTACTTTCACCACAGCTGGAGGTCTGAGATAGCCTACCCCTGGTGTATATGAATCTGTTGCAGAATTGCCTCAGACATACTTGCACATTTGACACAATTGGCTCCATCATGGAAAAAGCCTTATTTTCCTGCAAATGCCGCTTCACGGATATGGCGGGATTTCTTCATGAAATAGCAAGAAACCCGTTAAACGGCTTTCACAAATTTTGCGCAGGACTTCCTGATAATAATACCAGAAATGTGTTCCAAATGCTTTACTTCAACACATTGCTTGCACGTTCCACACAATTTATATTCTATATGTTGTTTTGTAGAAGCTACTAGCACGCTACTCGTGTGCTACAAATGCCTGCTAAGTCCATCCACCTCCCTATGGTCATTGTAATGACATATACAGAACAGTGATTAACAGAACATGCAGCTTTCTTTAAAGCAGCTACTCGCATAGCATATTTACTCTACATGTGCCAGCTGGGATGAAGAAATAATCTGTGGTCAATGGTTGGAATGCATTATTTCTCGTGCTTGTGCATTCACACAGGCGCACAGTCATGCAATGAAAAGCACACACAAGCTGTGCACAGTAAATGATCCTCAGGTATTTCCAGCCCATATAGACACAGTAGCAGAGATCTTGCATCAGCTTTGCCGTCTTCATCAACACAGGCAGTCGTGGGAAATGGCAAATGCCCCAAGCAGGACAACAATCTGCTACCAGGCAATAATATCACAGAAAGAAAAAAATGCGACCGGGAATGATCTCACCCGCCCGTCCACCTGTATGCAGAGAAACGTGTTCACAGTGTGAAGTGTAAACAGCCATTCTATTCAGTGTGTCCACCACACCTATGAAACACTCCTGGCCATGCATAAGAAACAACGATATGCACACAGTAAATGAAAGCATGGATGTCAGCGTACACATTTCAAGCTGCTGCGTTCACCTTTTACATGTAAATCCATACAGCAACAGTCTATTATCTCCACACAAAGCCACACATGCCTGCATTCCATTCATAGCAGGAGACTGTGCAATTTACCCTCAATACACATGTGTCATAGGTGTGACTAATGAAACGCTGCAAATAGTACAGATTGTTGGCACATTCCCTGCATAGGTCTTATGCTGTGCATACCTCTGCCCTGCAATCCGATGGCTTACCTGCAAGATCTAGGATGAAATGACACATACTAATCCTAGATCAGCGAAGGAATAGAGATCTGGTGTATGAATGGGTGTGTAATGGGTTATTTGAATGAAGATGGCTCGGCTCACATACAAATCAGTGCCTACCAACCACAGCTTTGCATTTTATTCACACTGGGGATCGGATTGCCAGCCTTTTTCTACAAGGCATACACTCGGGTGTACCACAGGCAACACAGGAAGGAGGGGGTACATCATGCATCATTGATTTACTGGGCACACTACGCTGGTACACACTGGGGTCTACACAGGAAGGAGGGGGTACATCATTCATCATTGATTTACTGGGCACACTACACTGGTACACACTGGGGTCTACACAGGAAGGAGGGGGTACATCATTCATCATTGATTTACTGGGCACACTACGCTGGTACACACTGGGGTCTACACAGGAAGGAGGGGGTACATCATTCATCATTGATTTACTGGGCACACTTCGCTGGTACACACTGGGGTCTACACAGGGAGGAGGGTGTACATCATTCATCATTGATTTACTGGGCACACTACGCTGGTACACACTGGGGTCTACACAGGAAGGGGGTACTTCATTCATCATCGATTTACTGGGCACACTACGCTGGTACACACTGGGGTCTACACAGGAAGGAGGGGGTACATCATTCATCGTTGATTTAGTGGACATACTTTGATGGTACGCATTGGGTTCAACAGAGTGAACAGGCAACACAGAGAGGAGGGGGGTACATTATCCATCATTGATAAGTGGGCACACTTCCCTGGAACACACTGGGGTCTACAGAGTGAATGGGCAACACACGGAGGAGGGGCTAGATCATCCATCATTAATTTAGTGGGCACACTTCCCTGGTACACAGCGCGGTCTACAATGGACACAGAGGACAGGGTAGATTATCCATCATTGATTTCGTGGGCACACGTTGCTGGTACACGCTGGGGTCTACAGGGTGAATGAGCAACACAGAAAGGAAGGGGTACATAATCCATCACTGCTTTAGTGGACACAATGCACTTGTACACATTGGGGTCTACAGAGTAAACAGGCAGCACAGGGAGGGGGAGCAACATTCATCATTGTTTTAGTGGACACACATTGGGGTCTACAGAGTGAACGGGCAACACGGGGAGGAACGGGTACATCAACCACTGCTTTAGTGGGCACACTTCGCTGGTACACGTTAGTGTCTACAGCATTAATGGGCAACGTCATCGTATTGCTTTAGTAGGAATACTTCACACTGGGATCTACAGAGTGAAAGTGCAACACATGGAGGAGGGGGCAAATCACTGGTGCACACTTCAGAGTAGATGGCACATAGGTACATTTTACCAGTACACACTGGTGTCTACAGAATGACTATACTGTGCAAGGGAGAGGAGGACATAATGTTCTAGTCTGGGCTATAAATCCCCACTTCTAGGAGTCACATCACTCTCCCTGCAGCCATACTGGAACCACTGAAGTGAATCGACAGTGCAGCTATGAAGAAGACAGACAGTGTTAAATCCTATGCAATACATTCACTCACACTGGTACACACATCAACCTAGCTAATCCCACAGTGGCACACACCCCTGGGCATACAGTTGGATTCTGCAGATCAAACAGAAAATACACAGAGGAACAGAGCACAACACATCTTTGTGCCCTAGTGGGCACACAGCACTGGCACACACAGGGTTCTGCAGACTGACTGCAGAGTACATGGAATAGGGGTACACCACACATCCTAGTTCCCTGGAGGGCACAGTACTGGCATACAAAGGGTTCTGCAGACAATGGAGAGTACATGGGGTGGGGGGGTTACAAAGGGTTCTGCAGACTGAATGGAGATAACATGAAGAAAGGGGTACATCACACATCTTTGTGCCCTAGTGGGCACACCACACTGGCACACAGGGTTCTGCAGACTGACTGGAGAGTACATGGAATAGGGGTACACCACACACCCCAGTTCCCTGGAGGGCACACGGCACTGGCATACAAAGAGTTCTGCAGACTGAATGGAGATAACATGGAGAAGGAGCTACATCACACATTTTAGTGCCCAAGTGGGCACATGGCACACACAGGGTTCTGGATTGTGAATGGGCAGTACATATAGGAAGGCTACAGTACACATCTTAGTGCCCAAGTGGGCACATGGCACACACAGAGTTCTGGATTGTGAATGGACAGTACATATAGGAAGGCTACAGTACACGTCTTAGTGCCCTAGCATGCACACAAGGCTGGCACACACTGGGTTCCGCAGACTGAATGGAGAGTACATGGAGATGGGGTAAACCACAGGTATAGGTACCCTAGTGGGCATGCAGCACTGGTGCACATAATGGGGATTTGCATAGTACACTGGTATACCTTGAGTTCTGCAGATTGAATGGAGAGTTCATGGAGAAGGGGTACATATCAGATTTTTTAGTTCTAGTGAGCACACGGGAGTGGCACACAGTGTTCTGCATTGTAAAAGGGCAGTACATGCAGAAAAGAAGCACATAACACATCTTGGCACCCTACCGGACGCACACACAAGGCTCTGCAAGTTAAATGGACAGTACTGGAGGAAAGGGGCACATCATCCATCTTAGTGGGCACAAAGTCTGGCACACACTGCAGTAAACAAAGTACAAGGAGTTGGGAGCACATCACACCTTTGAATGCCTTAGTGGGCACACAGTACAGGGTGAATGGATAGGAGGAGGAGAGGGCACATCACACATCTTGGTGGGCACAAACTGGAGGGTGACTGGACAGTGCATGAAGCAGGAGAGGGTACATTATACATCACCCAGTCTGGCACAGACACTGCAGGGTGAATGGATAGTACAAGGACAGGGCACAACACACATCATGGCGGGCACACACTGCAGGGTGAATGGACAGTACAGGGAGGAGGGGGCACATCACATACCTTACTGACTTAGTGGGCACACACTGCAAAGTAAATGGGCAGTGCAATGTGGAGGGGGCACATCTGACAACTTACTGGGCACAGAGTGTAGGGTGCACATCACGCATCTCGGTGGGCACGTAGCCCGGCACACTGCAGGGTGCGTGGACAGTACAGGGAGGAGGGGCACATCACACATCTTACTGGCTCAGTGGGTAGGGTGCACGTCCAGTACAGGGAGGAGGGGGTACATCACACATCTCGGTGGACACATAGCTTGGCACACTGTAGGGTGAATGGACAGTAGAGGGGGCACATCACACATCTCGGTGGGCATACATTCTGGCACACACTGGAGATTTGCAAGGACAGTACAGGGAGGAGGGGCACATCACCCATATAGTGGGCATATAGCCTGGCACACGCTGGAGATTGCAAAGACAGTAGAGGAAGGAGGGGGCACACACTGCAATGTGAATGGACAAGGAGGAGGGGGCACAGAGCAGCCGTTGTTTGCCTGGGCTCAGTGGGTGCGGAGAAGAAGGGAGGGTGCTGCTCACTTACATCTGCGGGCAGGAGAAGGAAGGAGGCCGGGCCAGGCAGAGCCCTCCAGCTGGTGCTCAGATGATAATGATCCCGTGCTGTACTCCAGCAATGGCTGGTAGAAGGTGATGTGCGGTGCCCGCGGTAATCCGTCCGCCGTGTGCCGCTTCCTGGTGTTCTGCAATCAGTGTCCTGGCTGTCGCTGCCCCCCCATACTATGGCAGGGTCCGGCACTGACACCGCACAGCAACATGATGGAGCTGCTGTTATTATGAGCGACCGCAGGGACAAGAGCGACACCGGAACGCAGCCGCACTCCACCGCAGCCCCTCCTTTCAGTGACGTATTGCCAAATAGGCGTGGACTACTGCTGCCGTATGTCTCCAACCTAGGAAGAAGGCGTGGCTATAGAATAGCCCACTCCTATAGTACATTCTTTCCTGGCTGCCTTCTTTTTCTTTGTTTTTTTTTTCTTCAAAAGCTTTATTAAACCGATATAGACAATCAGTAGTCATTGATGGCACCGTATTGGTGAATTCATGGCAGGGCAACGTTTAGATAAATGAGCCAAATTGTTCCGGCAATTGTTATTAGTAGTCACTTCGATGTCTATTAAAAAAGGACGAGTGACAGTGCTGGTGATATCAACCAGTCATAGTCCAGACGCCTTACGTGCTGCTGGTTCCCATTTCCATTGACAGTCTCTTGTGGTAAAGTCCCTGGATCTCAGTACTGACCAATCACCCCACTAATCTCTATTACCCTGAACTCCATGTTATGCTGGATAGTCAGGGCCCGTGAGTAAGGTCCAGTAATGGATCTGCAGGGGAAATCATAGCACACTTTTGTGATTGATTACCTGTAATAAGACTCCTACTTTCAAACTCTGAATTTGTAAAAAGAGGGACAGATGGAGAAGAGAAATGTGCTGAAACCTACCTGTTTTTTAACCATTTGAGTACTAGCCTGTCTATACTCTTTTATTACCGGGCCATTTTTCAGCTATTATTGCTGAGAGTAACACCTTACCAAAATAATTCTTTATCATTTTTTTAACCTATCGAGATTTCTTTTGTTGGTATTTCATAAACACTGTTTTCTTCTATTTGAGAAAGGAAAAATACCAAAGAAAACATGATGTTCTGGCTGCCTATTGCATTTCTTTAGGCCAGAGGCTAAAAGGCCAGGATAGTAGACATAGCCCCAAAATTGTTTAGTTTAGGACATATACAGTCAGGGCCGGATTTCCCACTAGGCCCTCTGGGCAGCAGGGAGTAGAGGGGCAGCAGGGGTGTGGAATTCCTATCTCCGGACACCTGGGACATTCAGTTCTCAGGTGTCCGGAGATAGGGGTAGTTTTTTTTCTACATTTAGCCCTGCTTCAGGCAAGTAGGGCTAAATGTAGAGCGGGGAAGCCACCGCTCGTTTTGTACAAGTGAACTCGGCAATGTCGTCGAGATCACTTGTATGCAGCCTGCAGGTCAGAAAGTAAAAATAAATAAATATTTAAAAAAGTGATAAAGTAAAACAAAAAAACAACTAACCCTGCCGCCCCCACTGTCTAGTTGCTTTTCTCCATTGGGGGGGGGGGTATGGCAGGGAGGGGGCGCATTGAGGAACCTAGCCTTGGGGCAGCAGAGAGTATATCCGGCCCTGTATACAGTGCAGTGCAGCAGTCAGAGTGCAGAGGTCAGGACTATTATTATTATTATTACATAGTATTTATATAGACTATGTAATGTACAGAAGAGCTTGTAGTTTTTAGTAGTCTGGAGTTAGTGTCCCCTTATGGTGGTGGTTTCTGATGAGTGCCCCTTTAAATGTTGGTGGTCAATGGTGTGTGCCTTCTTTTTTGTTGGTGATCAGTGGTGAGTGCTTCATAAGTGTTGGTTATCATTGGTATTTTCCCCAATAACATTGGTGGTCATTGTGTCCCCATTATGGTCAATATGCCCCCATTGTGCCTTCCTTTCATTGGTGGTCAGTAGAAGCAGTTATTTGCATTGGATAAACGATCAATGGCGGAAGGGGAGGGTTTATATATGTTTTTTTGCTAACATCTGTGATTGCTATGATTGGGAATCACAACTATCACAAGTTATAAGCCGCTCTTATTGGCTTTGTGAATTTTGCCTGCGATCTGTTTTGTCTAACGATAGCGCAATTAAAGTAATTGTAAGCACAGCTGATGCGAGCACAGGCAGTAAACAAAGAACCATTTTTAAATGGTGCTCTAGCAGTAAATGTCTACCTACCTGCCATAATTTCCAAGCACATTGCTAGACAGTGATGGAGGGGTGGGGAGCTGTGGGTGGAGCTAGGCATGGCTATTCAGTGATGAGGCTATCAATGGTATCTACTCTCACATAAAAAGTCAATAAATTAGAAAGTGCCAGAAATTCTTCATTGGAATTGTCTGGATGAATACTGAAGATTTCCTTCTCCCTTGCAGTTGTGTGGATGAAAATCCCTTGTTGATGTCAGAGGTCAGAGGAGAATGGGCAGACTGGTTCCAGATGATAGAAAGGCAACAGTAACTCAAATAACCACTCGTTACAACTAAGAAAAGGAACAGAGGCTACAATTTGCATAGGCTCACCAAAATTGTACAATAGAAGATTGGAAAAACGTGCCCTGGTCTGATGAGTCTCGATTTCAGCTGCAACATTCAGGTGGTAGGGTCAGAATTTGGCGTAAACAACATGAAAGCATGGATGGAGGCTGCTGGTGGTGGTGAGTAAGTGTAATTTAGAAACGTTAAATGATTGCTTTGAAGACATTATTACTAACTAAGGGATTCTGGTAATGAATGTACTCTTATTAAGTGATACTTGAGATAACGTGGCGCACATAAAGGGGGCTTTGCAAACTTTTATTAGGTCTCAACAAAGTTGAGAAATGCTTATACAGTTACAGTGCTGTATTTTCAGCAACATTCACAGATAAGGAAGATCTCGTCAGGCAAGTTTAAGCTGCTCATAGAGGTGTTGGCCTGAAGCATATCACATTCTTCGCAATCATTTCTCAGAATGATAAAAGCACAGGAAACAGAAAGTGTCAGCCTCGTCACTGCACGCATTGTAAATGAATTACATCCTTATGTTATTGTCCTCAAAAGTCAGTTATTACAAATGAGAAAGTAATAAACTGCAAGTTAATTTTTTCTGCATCTATGTCAGTAAGTACACTTGAGACATCAGCCAAGCAAACAACGGGGACCAGAAAAAAAAGTCCTGGCCAATTAAAGCTGAGGCAGTCCATTTGCCCCTGTACAACCCAGTAAGTTTTTTCAGCCAGTAAGTAGTAGGGTTATTCACTTCCTGCTGTGTCCTGTTGTGTGAAGTAAATCGAATTCTCCCCAATGGGACAAAGACAGCAAAAAATAGACTGTAGGGATTTAATCATTCCCTACTTCATCCAAAACTGGAAAAAAAAGTTAGGCCATGCATACTCTTTAACTTTGCCTCTAGTTATTATACAAATCAATACCAAAGTCTTCTATCACTATTGGATAACATTGCTACATAGATTGCTAGTAAAATAAAGGCAATGGTCAATCTGATGCCACCGGATCAGAATGAAGGGCAAAAAACTAACAATTTGACTTTATGGGGATTTAATTGTATAACCTGATAAATTACACCTGATTCTACATTGAACTGTACCCTGGCCTGCCTTTTAATAGTGGAATATCATATTGATGTCACTAATGAGTATGACTTGATGTAGATGCGAGGCACTGGAACTTTCCTAACTAATGTCCTATAATGTTAACGTCAAATCTAATAGGTGGAGCTCACTGGTTCTGCTTAGGCTCATATCATCATCCAGGCAACCCCAGGATGGGCACTATAGACAAAATCTAGTGTAAAACAAGGTAAAGCAGCCAAAGATGTGAATGCAAGGTGCTGGATCTTTTGCTATTAAGGTCCTATTGGGGCTGTTTTATCATTGTTACCCCCAAAGTGAACTAATTAAAAACATCTTGACCTCTATGACCATTGGGTTGGCATACCTATTAGTCATTTTAATTCTGAACTAATCAGTGATAGAGCTGAGAGGTATTTCATTGCCATCTCTGCATAAATGTTCTTTCTGTGGTGGAGGTTTTAGCAATCACGCATTGACCAGCTCTTAGCCAGATCGTTAGTTAATGAGGTGAGAAGCTTTCCTTTGGATTGGTAAAGGATCTTTCAGTATCATTAAAGATCCACTATAGTAATGGATTCTCAAATCATCCCTGAATTGGTGCTGACACTGTGCTTCCTTCTGCGGTGGCTACTTTTGTTCCCCATTGTCCATGTGTTGAAAAGTAGCCACCGCTCCAAGCTCACTCCTGTGATGGACTACGCTCTCACATTTAGTTTACTAATTTGTATTGAGATTGTAATCCATCATGGGAGCAAGCTTGGAGAGGTGGCTACTTTACAACACACACAGGGACCATGGGGAACAAAAGTAGCCCCCCTCCAGAAGGAAGGACAGTGTCAGCACCAATTCAGAGATGATTTGAGGATCTACAGCTGAGTGATACACTAATAAAATACATTTTTAGTAATAGTTAAGGTACTTCAATGCATTTTTAAGATTTAACTCCTGAGTTTAAATTTAAAACTAGTCTTAGTGGAAACATACGCTTATTTCTATATGACTCAGTTGTAGATCCTCAAATCATCTCTGAATTGGTGCTGACACTGTCCTGTCCTTTCTTTATATATATTTTACCAAAAAATTGGGTAATAATAAATGTTTTATAACATAATGTTAAAAAAAACTTTTCAGTAATTTTTCCTTAATATAGTAAAAAATAAAAACCCCAGTGGTGATTAAATACCACCAAAAGAAAGCTCTATGTGTCCCCAAATAATGGTATAAAATTCATTTCAGTACAGCATTGCATGACTGAATAAATGTCAGTCAAAGTACCGCGGTGCTAAATACTGAAAAATGGCCTGGCCAAGAAGGGGGTGTAAACCCCTGGTCAGCAAGTGGTTAAATATCATGCCTGGGGGGTCCCCTTAGACTGCCTATAAAGTGGCAAATCTGTACAATGTATAGAACCTGCGCCGCAAAAATGAAATTTATGAAGAAAAAAATGACATAAAGAGAAATAAAAAAGACCCTTTTGGTCTGGTAGGAATGTTAGGAGTGACCCCATTTAAATAAAAGGAAAAAAAAGCGTTGAGTTTTCCCCAAAAGTCATACCAGACCCTTAAGGTCCGGTAGGAGTTTTAGGAGAGACCCCATTTAAAAAACAAAACAAAAAAAGAGTGTGGGGTTCTCCCTCAAAGTCATACCAGGCCCTTAAGGTCTGGTAGGAATTTTAAGTAGGAACCCCACCCCCCAAAAATGGGGGGGAAAAACATGGGGTCCCCCCTAACATTGCTAACCAGAACCTTGATCTGAGCACAGACCTGGCAGGGCAGGAAAGGGGGAGGGGTGAGCGCCCCCCCTCCCTGTAATCACAGGACACATGTCCTCGGCACTGGGAGGGTGCTTTTCCAGAGTCGCCCTGGAAAAGCACCTTGTCCCCGTGTCCATGGGGACAAGGGCCTGTTCCCCAGAAGCCCTGGGGCATTGATTGTGGGGGTCTGCGGGCAGGGGGGGCTTATTCACATTGGGATACCCCTTTAATAAAGGGGCAACCCCCCTTGTGAATGAGTAAGGGGTACCCATTCACTAAAGGGTTAAAATAAATGTAAATAAAAAGTCCAGACTTTAAGAAAAAAAATCCTTTAATTGAAATAAAAACACAACATAGGCTTTTGACAAGTCCTTTATTGTAACCCGCCCCCCAAAATAGATCCACCGATGTAATCCTAGGGTCAATTACGACGTCCAGCTAGTGGTGACAGCTAGCTAGCTCCGCCCAACTGTTTACATTTGTCCGGCACCTGACAGGACTTAGCTGTGTGAGCCATGATTGGGCAAAGTCATCATTATCCAATCATGGCTCTCACAGTGCACTGTGCTGGGTGACTGGGTAAAGTCTTGCAACTGACCTGTGGTCAGGTGCATTGCTTTACCCAATCAAGGCTTCACAAGGCACTGTGTGGTGATAGTTCATGTGTTCACCAAACACACGTACTGCCAATGTGTTGTTTGACTCGAACACTGAGCCCATCCCTAGTTGACACAGCTATAACAAAAAATCGTGGGAACCTGGTGGACACATCATTAAAATCCATGTCATAATTTTTATCAGCATGAATTAATATTTCCTTATTGCTTTGATCATACTACTGTATTCAAGTACTATGATACATGTATAGTGCTGCGTTTCTGAGTGCTAACATTTTATTTTTTAATAGCTTTTGGAAATAGCTTTTACATACCTTAAACCATATAAAACAAAGTTGTGGGTCTCTGTCGACTGAAGATTTGCCAAATGTCATTTGCATGTGTAGAATTGGCTTTTTGAATGCACCAGGTAATTCATAAATAAAGACCCAAATTATGTAATCTAAGTATTACTCATACTTCTTTACAATTTCCATGTTAGCATCGCTAACAACCCTACCACTACCCATATTGTCCATGACAGTAGTAGGGCATGGTAAGGTATATCAGTATAGATGAGAACCCTGAACAGTGCAAGGAGACAGACAATACTAGTATTAGTCAACTGGACATTGATTGGATTGCACTTGGCATGATATAGAACAAAAGATCATTGATATGTTTGTGTGTGCATTTACAGGCTTTGGAGCTAACAAAGCTACCCTGTTAAATAAGAGAAATGATACTTGCCAATCCTGTTACCAGTATCTCGGATCTCCACTCTCTTGCAAAGCTACACTGGCTACACAGGAACTTCAGGATCAGACATTTACTGGTGTGTCAGATGCCTCTATTACCCACTGCACTCTACATCAATACAGTGTCCATGCATTGGTGCTGTACTGGGTAGAACCACAGCATACAACAGGAAATGCAAGAATCTGGCACACGTGAAAGTGTCAGATGCTGAACATTCTTCAGCTGGTGAAACATTGGCAGACTGGTAATTGCTCTTCTTTTACAGGGTAGCACTTTTTTGTGACAGAGAACCAGCCACCAAAGACAATCTAAAATAATCTGAATACCCACTAATTAATTGGTATAATAGTTCAGACCTATCTTTTGGGGAATATCTGTTTTGTTTTTTTTGTTTTTATTAATTACTATTACGTGACCTGTTAAAGCAGGAGTGTCATGCTGGTTGTTAGGCTGTCCTATCTGTAGAGTAACAATTCTTTTTTTTCAGATCCTCAGAGAGTTCTTTGCCATGAGGTGCCATGTTGAACTTCCAGTGACCAGTATGAAAGAGTGAGAGCGATAACACCAAATTTAACACACCTGCTCCCCATTCACACCTGAGACCTTGTAACACTAATGAGTCACATAACAATTGGGCCCAATTTGGACATTTTCACTTCGAGGTGTACTAACTTTTGTTGCCAGCTGTTTAGACATTAATGGCTGTGTGTTGAGTTATTTTGAGGGGACAGCAAATGTACACTGATATACAAGCTGTACACTCACTACTTTACATTCTCTACCCCTCACTTCTTTACATTCTCTCCCCCCCCCCGCCCCCCCCATTTACAAACTCACTTCCCAAATAAAACCCTGCGCTCCAACCGGTGCACTCACCCAGCACATCTGGTTACCTTTCCCTTCTTCCCCACCCCAACCCCCGACGAGCGCTACACACGGGCAAAAACTCTCATAATTTTTCACTACTTTACATTGTAGCAAAGTGTCATTTGTTCAGTGTCATCACATGAAATTATATAATAAAATATTTACAAAAATGTCAGTGGTGTACTCACTTCTGTGAGATATTGTCCATAGAGTTTCTGCATTAAGCAGAAGAGAATACATTTGAATAACTGCACGAACAGCTGTCCCTGGTAGGTAAGAGGAACAGCTGGAGACTAGGGTTGATTTACTGAAGGCAAATAGACTGTTGGCTTTGCAAGGGATTTTTTACTTTGAACAGGATTTTCCGCTTAGCTTGGTGAATGTGGGGAAAATTCACTTTGCAAAGAATACCCAATCACGTGCACATGATTGGATGATGGAAGTCAAATTCCCCTGCAAAAGTGAACAGCCTATTTGCCTTTAGTAAATCAACCCCACTAATTCTTACAAATGCACTTTTGTGGCTGGCTTTAAGTTAAGGTGTGCAACTGAACACAAAGAACATGGGAGTTGGATAATATCCAACCACTGGAATACCAATGAATGTTGTAATATGTCTGTGTCCTTTTATAGCTAAATCTCTTACATATCTTATCAGGCTATAACTATTTCTTAATTAAACGTATTAATTTGACTGTCAAAGTTTTATGTAATTAATTCAGAAACAGATTGCACATCCTGCTTATCAAATTAATGAAATATCCACCCAGTCAGTGAATGTACAGGCCTCTAATTGTTTAATGTTCCTGGCTCTAAGATTGGAATGCTGAAACACCTTGTTTAGTATTTGTACAAACACCTAAATAGTCCCTGGGGCAAGCATCCTTCTCCCACTTGCTATGATCATTTTCCTACCCACAGAGTCAATTTGTTTTTAAAGTGTATTTCTAGCCAATTCTTAGTTGTGCATAGAATGTGGAAAAGTTAGAACATTTGTCAGGCTTTATTTTCCATCCCCACAGGGGAGAATCACCCTCTTTGTTTGTCTTCATGACTATTGTCACCAGAATGGAAAGTGGTAGAAAATCATAAAGAGGAACTACAACCTCCTATCCTTTGCAACCAAGGAAGGTGCCCTTTAGCCTCTATTTTTAATGCAGTTGCCATGATGCTGCACATGTGATCAGCTAGAACACCAGTCATTTGAGGGCAACCGAGAAAATTGGTATAGTAACTTGTTTAGGGAGACATTAAATTGGTGGCTCGAGTTCTTCTTTAAACTTTACAGTGATCATTGGAGGATAAGATGAGATGAAACATTTCAATTGGGAAAAGTTTTCTTCTCACTTTGGAGAAATTTCTTCTTACTTCTAGTAATGTCTTTAAGAAATCTCCTTAAGGTGACACTAAACTCAGGAGTTAAATTTTAAAAACATATTCAACTACCTTAATTATTAACAATAATGTACCTAAATATTAACAATACAGCTTACTCCCATGGTGGAGTACAATCTCAATACAAATTAGTAAACTAAATATGAGATTTTAGTCCATACACGGGAGCGAGCTTGGGGCGGTGGCTACTTTACAACACACACAGGGACCATGGGGAACAATAGTAGCCACCCTCCAAAAGACAGGACAGTGTCAGCACAAATTCAGAGATGATTTGAGGATCTGCAGTAAATGATGCGATGTACAAATAGGGTCCATTATTTTCAATAGTTCAGGTACTTGGATGCATTTTTAAGATTTAACTCCTGAGTTTAGTGTCACTTTAAGGAGACAGAGACAAAAAACCCTGGGAGGGGTTCTAATTATTCCCCACTCTATCGAATACCTAAAAGTTTTAACTACAGTTAAAACTTTTAGGTATTCAAGCTATCTGAATTGTTTCATTTCCCTCTCTTAAACTTTCTTTTTGCATAATTGTTAATAAATATGAAATCAAAACAGCTAAAAATAATACATTTCACAGGAAAAGAAATCTAAAGGAAGGAACTTGACTCTGGTTCACAATTTACCAGATCTAGGCTTTATGTAGATGCAAAGCATGTACATACGTCATGTACAGTCTGATTGCACTCATGGGCACTATGCATTTTATTTAATAAAAAGAAAATACTATACAATAACTTGATTTATAATAGCCATTAACATTTCAACTTTCACTAGTCAGGTTTTAGAAAGCGGATTAAAGAGTCTTTCTAGTAGAGGCCAGTTCAACCAGATATAGGAAGTGCCTGTAAATGTACACAATAGTGATTGCTACTTGAAAGCACAGGTGGCAGATAGGTCTAAGCACAGAGTACAGAACGTAGGGCTTGTTTACACCAGCCCGATTGGGCTGCTTTGGGCACCATTGCCCAACGCAGTCCCAAAGCATAGAAAAGGCAATTTCATGTTTGTCCTATTGCTTTGCCCTGTACACATTGGGCATGTTCAATTTTTGCCTGGGGTGTTCTGAGGTGCTATAATGCATCATGATGTGCTGCAGCCCTTTGCGTTAAATGAAGTGTAAGTTTAAGTAGGTTTAAATAAATAAAGTTTAAAAACAAGCATGCACTGCGATGCATTGTAACAAATGATTGCAGCGTGTCTGCACAAGGCACATCTCCATTGCATGAAGGAGGTGGTGTGAATGAGCCCTTATTGTGACCATATATTATGTTCCATTAGGTCCCAATACAAAATATACATAGTCCAGACAGCAGAACCAGACAGGTGACATAGTTAAGCAATACAGCCAAGTCACCTCTCTGCCCCCCACCACTACCTATGATTGGATAATGAAGTAGCAGTTAAAGCTCATCCCCCTGCTCACTCTGTTCTCTCCTCCTTGTCTTCGCATTCACATTGCAGCACAGTTGATTGGTTAATGGTGTTGTCCTCTTACCCAGTTTGATTGCTGTTGTACAGTGGATTACAAGAGGCTGATACCAAGCTAAATTCAGGTGCTTATACTAGCTGCATTTAAATAAATTCATGAGTACATTACTGCATTACTTGGTGCTTTTTGTCATCTGTCTGAAGTTCAGCCGAGCTTGATCAGATGTATTCACCTAATGGCAGGCACCATATGCTTACATAATTTATTGATTACACATTACTGAAAGAAACACATTTTTTAAAGGAAAACTCTACTTTCTCTAAACATTCTCTAAGCATTCTCTATTTTGTAATTACATGTTATAAAACGGTTGTTTGCATTTTAGTCTCTAGATATTATACAGGTCTATTCACCAAGGGGTGAAGGGTTTGGAGAAGACAGGAGAAGAGAACAATCTAGGCCAAAATAGCTGATTTAGAAAAATTCTTAAATTCAGATCACATTCACATTCAGCTATGTTGTCCTAGATTGTTCATTTCTCCTGCCTTCCCCAAACCCTGCACCCTTTAGTGAATACACCTGATAATTTTTTTTAATTATGTATTAACTTTATTTATTTATGTTGTATGTGTTATTATTTTTCATATTATTATTGTTTTGTTTTTTTTTATTAAAAAAATTATGCATCCTTTTAGAGTGGCAACCTGGAATCATTGGGGGTGATTTACTAACCTAAACACACGCACGCACCAGGTGCGTGTGATTTTCACACAGCAAAACGTATTTATCAACCAAAAAGTCTCTAAAAGCATATTTCCACTAATGCCATATATGGAAAAATCATGCACATGATCCATATATAATGCTGCTTCACAGTTTAGACAAAAATGGTTAGCTCATGCATTTACATTCCTGCATTCATCAACGCAAGCAACATAACATAGAGCTAATTTACACAACATCACCTTGGAATTCATGCAAGGCTTTGCACAACACACCTGCTGGGTGTGTACACACTACAAAGGTGTTTAGATTCCACCCATAGATCATGCTGGGAGGGAACACACTACAGAGGTGTATACATGTTCGTGGTGTGTTTATAAGGTTAGTAAATCAACCCCATTGTGTCATTGGTTCTCTGCATTCACCAGAAGTCTGCTTCGCTTTTAGAAATCACATTCCATAGGACTTTCATATTTGGTGACCTGCTTTCTAGGCTCATCTAAAAAGATACAGGCACTGGTGCTTTTCTCCTTTTCTTTTTACAACACTGAGATTGCTTAGCTGATTATACTAAAGGTTGACCATCCACTTCAAAAATCTGCTTGAGAAAGGGCATGCTAAGCTAATCAGCAATTACTTCACAACAGAGAAAGGAATGAATCTGCGAAAAAAAGTTTGCTGAATTCTTGCAATATAGTTTATGTGGAAGAGATTGTTACGGTGGCATGACTGGAAGCAGAGGTTGTGTTTCAAGTTTCAATAAAAGTCTGCATGTGCTGAGATAAGGATGCATATTTATAATCAATTCACAGCAAATCTTTGCTGAATGGAGCCGTCCCAGTGCTCACTGCCAGGTGAGATGGACCAAATCCAAGAACCAGATGAATCAGGGCACTCTTCGTTAAAAGTCCGCTTTATTAATTGGATAAATAAAAATGTACGGTATAAAAGACGTCCTAAGCCAATGGTAGGTTTACATGGATTCAGCAAAGCTGTGCCAAAATGAAATTCTCATTAGAGTAGATAGACCTCTTATTTTAATCTTTCTAGATCTATAATATTACTCATGTAGGTTTTATCTGTGTCTCTTAGGATAGCTATGTCTTCATGATATCACTCCTACTCATCAAACACAGATCTGTCTGCAATCCACCAGCACTCATTCTGTCGAAATGAAAAAGTTAATTAATTTTCGTCAGACCTTGATGACATCATTGAAATATTTTTTGACGTAAATGTTAAAAAATAAGAATAACTCGCCATACGCTACATTAAAGCATTTCAAAACCCAAAAACAAAAGTGTGATATATTGCAGCTTATACCAGTCCTTAGATGTGGTGGATGGATTTGTTTTCATTTTTCAAGTCAGGAATATTTGCAGCAAATACAGAAAATCCCAATTGATCATGTGAGCAATGCAGTGTCCTTGTCATTTACAGAACCTTATCTGCATTGTGTTAACTAGTAGTCTCAAAAACCCACCATGTAATGGAGATGAACAAAGGTGGACATGTAGTCAGGGGCGTCCCGAGTCTGGGTGTCACCTGAAACGGAGAACGGGTGACACCCCGCCGTAACGTCGTCGCGCATGCGTGTGATGTTGCCGCGCGCGTGCACGGTGACGTCATCGCACATGTGCAGTCGTCTTTTTAATGCCTACCGCCGCCCACCTTGGTGATGGACACCGGCAGAGAGAGGAGAGGACGTTCACCCGGTAGGATGAGGTATGCCACCAGGTCCCCTCCTCTCTCCTGACACTGTCGGGCTCTGGCTCGTGGTCCATGACATAGTGCCCGACTTTTCATAGGGGGTGACACCAAAATGACTGTCAGTCATTTTGGTGTCACCCCTCCAATGGTGGCACCTGGGTCCGGGCCGCACCCCCCTTGTGACTCCACTGCATGTAGTCCAGCCTATGTGACAACCATGACTTCTTCCATAGATACATATGATAAATAAACTCAGCCACGGAGGGGTGGAAAGTATGTTATTTGCAGAATTACCAGGTGAAAATAAAGGAAAAAAGGCTTGAAAAAAGATAATGAATGCAGCAGCTACACTCAAAGACCGGTAAGCTTCAATATATTACTCTTTTGTTTCTAGATTTAGATATGCTTTAAAAAGGACTTTGATTCCTGTGTTTGGATCTGAAATTCAGCAGAAATTTTGGAGTACCTAGGGATTAAAGGCAGTTGCAGCACAGGTGTTAGGTGTAGATGAAGGCACCTCTTCTAAAACATCATACCTCACCAGTTAAGTCCATTTTCACTGACTAGACTGATGTCAAGTGTTGTAAAGGAGCCAATTGGCTGTTTTTTTTAGTATACAATTAATGATACCAACAAAACACTCTTTGAGCCTTCAGCATATTTGCAAAGATCAAAGTAAAATTAGGTGAACATGTGAGTCTGACCGCTAAGTTAGTTGAGGCAGAAAAGCTCCTGGCTACATCATGACCCAATTCTAGGATCACACTGCAAACATCATCAAATAATCAGAAACGTAATCTGATCTCTTTTGACCACTTTATATAAATGATCCCTCTGCTCTGATATAGTGGAAGAAATATTCACAACCTAATCAGGCATCTTCCAGGCAAATGCATGTACTAAGCTTGGTTTGTAACAACATTCCCTTCAGGGAAATTATCCTGACTCATATGTCTGACACTGGAAAAAGACGAAAGGCTAAATGAAACGTCACGCAAGCTACTTATTCTGGATGCTAATAATACACTTTGACCAAATAAGTACTATGTTCCTGCAGCAAAGAATTTTATTAACAAAGCATGCAACAAAATACTGCTTCTCCATTTCTCACAGTTCCTTAATTGTACTGCAGCTAGAAATGCAATTGGATTTCACCTACAGAGCTACTTAATGCTGAAATCTGATCATGTTGCATTACCATAAACATATCATTGTAATGGGTGTTTAACACATATCACCTGTGGTTTATGGGGGGTGACCATACAGCAGTGGAAAAGCCTTCTTTAGTGACAACGATACTATGACAGAGTGGTATTTCTTTTTCAAATGATTCTCTACAAGAACCTCTCAGCATTGTTTCCCAGATGGGCTTCACAAACTCTTGGACCACACATCCCTCTTGATATGCCCAACTCCCTGCTTTCCTGCTTTCTCCATAAACAGGACCTCACTCTGCCTCTAGATTTTTACCCCTCCACTAATGCCTCTTGAGCTTCTTATATAGAACATCACTAGGACACGGGTTTGTCAGTGGGAAGGTTAAACAACAGCAATTCTTCATTTTAAAATTCAAGTGTAAGTTTCACATTATGATTGAAATGTCCTCAGGGATGCTTTCTTCTAATTCTAGGACTTCCTGCTCGACTCCTTAGATGAGGCAAGCTCAATGACACCCAGGATTAGAACAGCCAGTGGTGCCCTGCTCCCCCAAGGATGGGGTAACCTGGTCCCCAACTACATCATACCTGCTCATCTACAGAATACTAATTAAAGGAGAACTATGAGGTGAGTGCTTTTCACTCACCTCATAGTTCTAGCCGACCTGTGACAATGAGACTGTCACAGGTCGGCTCAGTAGATCGGGAGGTGAGCGAACACATACCGGGTTCGCTCACCTCTCGATCCTGTCACGGCTCTCTGCCGTGACAGGGGGAGGGGCTGGATTCCCCTCTCCCCGCTCCGATCTGCCTGCGCTGACTGGCGGAACGGACGGGGCGGGTACAGCTGGCTCTGCTGCCTCGGCGTCGGCTGCGGCGTCTCAGTATAGGAAGGAAAGGACCTCCACGGTAGTTTTCTCAGGGATACTGCCGGTGCCAAGAGCCACTCCGGACAGACAGCGCGAGTTGAGGGAGCTTAACAAGTGGCTCCGGAGCTGGTGTCAGAAGGAAGGTTTTGGTTTCCTGGAGAACTGGGCTGTGCCACCCAAAATAAATTGAGAATGTGCACTGTTTGTTGTGTTCACCTTTCTGTGTACATGTAATAAAAATATACAAAGAAAGTTCAGACCAATACCAAGTCTTCTTAAATGAGGATAATTATGGTACAATGTTATAACAATAAAACAGCTAAATAAGGGCCCGTTTTCTTATGTGCCAGCTACCTTTCTATAAAAGTTGGGGTTCCCAGCAGTCTTTTATCAGTGTGTGTTGGAGACTTGGAGTAATTAGGGAGAGCTGACAGAATGAGGGGAATTTATCAACACTGGAGCAGACAAAAACTGGAGCAGCTGTGCATGGCAACCAATCAGTGTCTCCGTTTAATTTTCAAATCCTAACTGAAAAAACTGAAGAGAGAAGCTGATTGGTTGTCATGCACAGCTGCTCCAGTTTTTGTCTGTTCCAATTTTGATAAATTCCCCCCTATGTGTATCAGGGAATGTTAGTGCTGTTTTGTACTACTTTTTACAGGGGGGAGAAAGTAACTGCTATGTAGTGCTATATAGTGCTATACACAGTGCTGTATTATACTACATTTTACATGGAGAGATATTTACTGTTTTGTAGTGCTATATAATGCTATACACAGTGCTGTATTATACTACATTTTACATGGAGAGATATTTACTGCTTTGTAGTGCTATATAATGGTATACACAATGCTGTATTGTTCTACATTCTGCAGGGAGAGATAGTTTCTGCTATAGGGCTTATGCACACAGGTGTATTGCAGAGCAACTACAGACGTATTTTCATAAAGTACACCTGTATTTGGGGCACTTGTGAGCTGCAGCTGCTGCTTTTCTGTCCATTCATTGCTGTTCATACATGCCCTGAAACTGGGGTGTATGCCTGCAGTCACCGGCACCGGGCACTGCGCATGGGGTAAGTTTCTGAACCTGAGCTACGACTCCCAGACGTGGCAAATATAGGTGTATTTTATACAGTATGAAAATATGCCTGTATTTGCTCTGCTGTAGGTCTCATGCACACAGGCAGAAAAAAACACCGCTTTAAGGCAATTTTTTTATGTCTTTGATAGTAGCTCTGTTTTAACCAATGTGTCCATGCACATTGTGACTTTTAGGCCTCATCTACATGCATTTTAAAATGAATGTGGAGCGAGATAAAGTGAGGATAGACACATTTTACCTCACTAACATACAATGCAGAACCCAAGCCTCAAATATCTAACCCTATGTTAGGACAAAGGTTGTCAAAACCTAGGGGTCTATTCACGAAGCTGCCGAAGGATCTGGTCGTAGCTTCGGCCGATCCTTCGGCTAGCTTCGGCTCCAGGACCCCTTCTGTTCAGTAGAACCGAAGGGGTGCTGTACGGGCTATTCATAATAGCCCGTACAGCTCCCGATCATGGCCGAGCGGCTCAGCCGAGCCGAACGCATATGCATCAGCTCGGCTGAGCCGTGCTGAAAGCCGAAGCAGCTGGGCGGAGCCAGCCGTGATCTCATTTTTTTTTTCTATTCTGACATCGACCGTGTCAGAATAAAGAAAAAAGGACACATCAGTGCTTCTCTCCTTGGCGGCCGGGAGCGGGAGACTCCCAGAGCGCCCAGGAGAGTTTTTTTGTTTTTGTTTTTGTTTTACAGCAGCAGAGCCGCCGGACAATAGGAAACTATTGGGCGGAGCTAGCTGTCACTGCTAGCTCCGCACAATCATTTGCTATTTACTTTTTTCACTGTTTTTCAGTTCTGCTCGGTACCTCTGAGGGACCAAGCAGAACAGCCAAGCCGAATGCCGCTCGTCGGCATTCGGCTATTCACTCACTGCTGTTCGGGATCTTAAAGAATAGCCCGAACAGCAGTGAGAAGCCTGCCGGAGGTTCGGCTCAGCCGATCCAGATGTTGGATCGGCTGAGTCGAACTCCTTCTGCACTTCGGGTCGGCTGAACATGCTGAGCATGTTCGGCCGACCGGAAGCCACACGAAGCAAGCCGATGTACGGCTGATTTCAGCCGATGTACGGCTGAAATTAGCCGTACCAGCCTGAAGTGAATAGCCGAACAGTGTTCGGCTCACTTCACTGCAGATCGGTCATTCACTCGGCTGCCCTCGGCAGCTTCGTGAATAGACCCCCCAGTTTCCAATTGATAATTAGATCTGCCAGTACAAACAGGGTTACTTATGGTAAACATTAACTCATGTTAACTCATGTAACAAATATATACAAAAATATACACTTTAATGGCAACTCTCAAGCATGGAATTGAGAGGATTGGTGTTTTTCCCATTGCTTCCACAAACTCACATAAAAATGAGGACCCTCTCCCCCTTAACAGTATTTTTTAATTCTCTTTTTTTTTTTTTTGCAGTGTTCTATGTCGTCTATGGCAGTACTGAGTTCCCCATGCCCTTTGTTTGGCAATCCCTATTGGCTTTGAAAATGCCCAGAATTGATTGCAAGATTCATGACCCCATAGAGTTCAATGGGGTCCAGATTTAATGGTTTCGACAAATGCCCCATGGACTGAACCCAGGCACATTCACTCATTCCTAGTTCATAAGCTGTGCAGAGCAGCCAAAAAACATGAGGCTATTGAATCATGTGCCAGAGGGGCCATTCTCTTCCTGTCTAGATGAAAGTAAGAGAGTGCAGGCAGCTGTATTTGGTTAGAGCTGGGGTAATTAATACTTGTTTATCGCAGGGTCCTGGAAAGCTCAAACGGACATGGCAGGTATATGCAGCCCCCAACAACAGCCAAACCATTTTATTTTGTTTTGGATAGGGTGGGGAATGGTTAAAGCCATCTGTATCCCTATTTTGGAGATTGTCCCACACTTCATATCAGGAGAAGAAAATATCTGCAATAGAGACAAAGAGAGAAAACATGTTTTAATAGAGTGAGACCTTGAGATGATATTTTTTTTTTTTTTTTAACACCACTCACTGGAGGGATTTTTACGTACATTCTATTCTGGTTTCACAGCAACAGGACATGGGAGGCAATTTGCCTGATGGGGAGAAATTCAGCAATAGAATTTAACAGAACCAAAAAAAGGCTAGAGATGGCTTCAAAGGCTAGCTTTGACTACTGTGTCAATACAGTGAAATGCTTTAATTTGTGCCAGTTATTTACCTTAACGTTATGTAGTCTTCTTACTGGGTGTCTTCTCAAACACTAACAAACCACCTGTGTGATGACTTGTGGGTTCCTTAATTTCTCTCCTCTATGCTGGCCAGCTAAAGCTTTCTTCACCTTTCGTTTTGGGTCTGTCAGCACTTGGGAGCACTCTGCTGTAGCTAAGAAAAACTGCAAATGTTTTATATGCAAATGTAATAAGATTTAAGGTGGATGCAATTTTGTAGATTATAGAAACAGATAAACATTTTTTTATTTCGCAGCAAGATATGTCTGAATTTGTATGTATAGAGTTCACCTTAAAGTAAACTAAAGCATGTACGCAGCAAGGATTTTATAATTTGATTGCAGTTTATTTCTGGATCTGGTCTGGAGATACTAACGTAAGCATTGTCATGCCGTTGTTTAAGCTGCCTGGTAGGTGGAAGGGTCTAGATGTATGCAGGCTTGGTCTTAACAGGTTTAGGAGAGCCTGCATACATGCAGGTTGAAATGCAAATAATAATTTTAGTAACTTTTTACACAATGGTTGAAGTAGTAACAATATATTTAATACCATTTTTTTTTATTTTTACAGCAACATTATTTTAAGCATTTTACTTTTGTTTTATTTCTCTTTCTTTTTTTTTAACTATATTTGAAGATTATATTAAAAAAATATATACCTTTTGTTATGAATCTTTGTTATGTTCATAGTAGCTAAGACTGCTTTGATTCACTGGGGTTGATTTACTAACCTTATAAACACGCCACGAACAAGTATACACCTCTGTAGTGTGTTCCCTCCCAGCATGATCTATTGGTGGAATCTAGACACCTTTGTAGTGTGTACACACCCAGCAGGTGTGTTGTGCAAAGTCCTGCATGAATTGCAAGGTGATGTTGTGTAAATTAGCTCTACATTGTGTTGCTTGCGTTGATGAATGCAGGAATGTAAATGCATGAGCTAACCATTTTTGTCTAAACTGTGAAGCAGCATTATATATGCATCATGTGCATGATTTTTCCATATATGGCATTAGTGGAAATATGCTTTTAGAGACTTTTTGGTTGATAAATACATGTTGCTGTGTAAAAATCACACGCACCTAGTGCGTGCGTGTGTTTAGGTTAGTAAATCACCCCCTTTGATTCTCTTGTGCTATTTGTTACTTCTACGTTATAACATTTTTAAATCCAGCAATAGTTATTAAAGCACCTTAAAGAAGAACTATGAGGTGAGTGATTTCCACTCATCCTCATAGGTAGAGCTCCATCGATCGGGAAGTGAGCAGAAATATGCAGTTGACCCGCTCACTTGCCTGCAGTGAGCGATGACTGTCAGTCACCGCTGCCCGCAGGGATTCCCCCCTCCTCTCTCCGATCCTCCAGTGCTGATTGGAGGAAGGAACAGGGGAGGGGGCGGGCACAGCTGACTCTGCCTCTGGAGAGGCAGAGCCAACTGTCACTCACGCAGCTGGGTGGATCACAATAGCCCGCTATATACTGACCCTAAAGAGAACTATGGGGAAAAACACTTACCCCATAGTTCTCTTTTAAGCTACTGAGATAATGCATATTTATGTGCCCTCATAACTGCCTGGATGAAGTTAACACTTCTTGGCTGTCCACCGGCAGGGTCCTCTAGAACAGTCTTTCTCAACCAGGGTGCTTTGGCACCTTGGGGGCTATCTGGCTGCCTCGAAAGTTTCATGCCTTTGCATGGTGCAGGGAGGCCAGCCTCCAGCACCTTGAAAATTATTGCCACTAATACAAGGACCGTGGGATGCATTCAGAAAAGAATGGAAGTTTGCCTCCATCCAGGCCTGCGCCACCTTCCGCTCTCTGTCATCCTGTCACAGCTGCGGCTCCTGATGGGATGCTAGGACTCTGATCTGAAGGGGGCTTCTGATTTAAAGAGGGTGTCTGATTGAAAGGGGACACCAATGTAAAGGAAGAACTCTGATGTGAAGGGGGGCTTCTGAGGTGAGGGGGACTTGTGATGTAAAGAGGTGCCTCTGATGTGAAAGAAGGGGACTCCTGATGTAAAGGGGGGACTTCAATTTGAAAGAGGCTCCCCCGTAAAATCCATTGCATTTGCATTAATTGCATTGACTAAAAAAAGGTAGAGAAACTCTGCTTTAGAAAAATGCAGTGATATGATGATGTCCGAGGCCTTCAAGAATAACAGCAACAAGACTGGTCAGTGGGCAAGGCCAGACTCCAGTGCTGGATCCCCACTCCTAGAAGAGGCGATGGCAAAGGGACAAGGATACCGGATTCTGCTGCTTTTTTTTTAATCAATAATATTTTAATCAGGCAATAATCCATAGTGATTAGAACATCACATGTATGATGTTTTGGTGAACTGACCTTTATGTGACCTATCCTTTTTATCTCAACAGTCCCTCAGCAAGGATGTTGAGTGCTTAGAATATCCTGACTAGGAATAAAAAAGGGATTTTAGCTAAATTAATTTAATTGCAAAATGACAAGTTTCACTGTAGGTGAAATGTCACTGAATTGTAAACACTCAATTTCGCTCATTGAGCTGCTTAAGTTAAATTTGTGCTATTTTACTTTTTTCACAGCTTTTCTTTTTGTAGAAAAACAAAGTGTTAACAAGGCTATTTAGAGACCGTGCAGGAACATTCTTGGAGCAAGAACATTACCAGGTCAGTTGAAAAGAGCTTCTGTATCCCTCAGGAGTCATTTAAAGCCATTTGCACCAAAAAACACCTTAATTTTACCTTTCCCATAGCACGCTCATCAGCAAGGTGCAATGGGGTGCCATTCAGAATGATTGGCACAGCAATGCAGCAACATATGTTACATGAATTAAATGCATGTTGGGTGCATTACTGCTACATGGAAGTGTAAATGTTCTCTGAAAAGGAACAATTTAATCTTTTGTAAAATCTAGTTGAATTAGTTGAACCAAATAAATCTTTTTTGTTTGTCAGTTTCCCAGTGGAAATGCATAATAATACCTAACAACATTAGCTACTGTACTGATAACCTACTTTCTCTAACTATTTGCATATATTAATGTAAATGGGGCTTACTTCATAGCTTCTTCTGCAAAGGGATTACAGAATAGCATTCACTGGTATTAACAGAACAGTGTTAAGTTATATTAAAAAGTAGGCTGTTCTGTATCATCAAACAGTGATAGTTCAACATACGACATACTTGTGACTAAGTAGGCATAGGAAAAAGCCTAGACAGACGTGGAAGCCAAAATGTAATGGCAGATAGCTGGAACTCCTATAATTAGCATTATAGCTTTATAATTTATTAATTATTATGATCATTAATTTGACCATAATGTAGTTGTTGAAGTGAATGTATAGTGGCTTTGCATTTATTTTCTTTGCTTATTTATTAATTTATTGTGGTCAAGACAATTCTTAGATAAATATAAAATATATTGAATTTATGGATATTTTGTAGTTTCACATGCAGCTCGTAGCAAAAGCTTTCCACACTTTTTTACATATGGCAGGACGTCGTCAGCTTCTCTGTTTAAAAAATCATGTTGTTTGCAGAGCTGAATAGCTGAAGCTAAAATTTACACGCAAAGGTAAATAAATCAGAGCAATAGCTCACTCTCTCACTCCCCTTCTATTCATACAGTACTGTCCAAGATTTAATAAAGGTACAAAGTCTCCAAAAACAAACAGGAAATCCTTTGTCCCAGGTTAACCCTAAAAGAATATATTGCGAGGCAGTGACTGGCAGGATTGTAGATGGTTTATATGTGTCACCTGGTTTCCTCACCTACACATGGAGAGGTGCTCCATGGTTTGTGGGCACAAATTTTGTTGCTTTCTCGGATCTTAGTAAGTTCTGGTCTGGGTTCTGGAGCCCACAGGCTTTGTAGAGCTTTGGTGGGATAAAGCCTCCATTTCTATGTCCACATCTTACATGGTAGCCAGACTTCATTATTAGATTCAGCTATCCACAGACCTTTATACACTGCCTGTCCAAAAAAAAAAAAGTCACCACCTGAATTTAGCTAAGCAAATCGGTCAAAGCCTTTCATTGAATATTAGGTCTAGGTTCAGCAACGTTATGTGCCCAAAAAACAAAGTCTACCTGAATATACTGAATGACCAGGTTTTTACATCAATGGATTTTTTTCTTCCCTGATGACACAAGCATATTCCAAGATGACAATGCCAGGATTTATCGAAATCATATTGTGAAAAAGTGGTTCAGAGAGCACGAGGCATCATTTTCACACATGGATTGGGCACCACAGAGTCTAGTTTAATTAACCCCGTTGAGAATTTTTGGGGTGTGCTGGATAAGACTTTACACAGTGGTCCGAATCTCCCTATACAAGATCTTGGTGAAAAATGAAAGCAACTCTGGATGGAAATAAATGTTGTGACATTGTATAAGCTTATGGAAAATATGTCATTGCGAATGCCTGCCATAATGAAAGCTAAAGGCGGTCCAACGAAATGTTACAGAGTGTGACTTTTTTTTTGGACAGGCAGTATATATGTGAACTGCCTAAGGCTTAGTGTTCTCTCACACTCTCTCTGCTGTGGGAGCCTGCTGCTGCATGAAAAGGCTGATTTCTGACAGAACACTAAAAAGGTCCCAGGCTTGCTTGTTTCTTAGTCAGGAATAAACTTGGGTTTAGTTAGTGGCTCAGGCAAGCAGATCTTTTGTTTTTTTTATGCTATGACTTGCTGTACAAAGCTGTACAAAGCTCTCCAATACCAGGTGAGGCTATCTTTCTTACTATATATACATACAGGGCTATTTACAAAAGGGTGAAGAGTTTGGAGAAGGCAGGAGACGTGAACAAAGTAGGACAACATAGCTGATTTGGACAAATTCTCCAATTTAGCTCACTTTCCAGTTCAGCTATGTTTTCCTATATACCAACAGCTATTATACAAATATGAACAAGCTAGCATCAGAAATATATGGGAATTATTACAGTAAAACACAGTGTTATAATGGGATATCTGTACAGCCCTATTGAGCAGAGACCATATAATGTGCCCCGAGGAGGTATTATTTGTATGTCCAAGTGAGCTGATATAGTGACAGCATGTCCTATAAATCTAGCTAAATATGATTTCTTTAGCATAAGCCTGAGGACAAATGTATGATTTGCTTGTGATTGCAGCATGTGCGAAAAATGTCACAAAGCTTCCTTGTTAAATTTTTTTTCTTTCCACTGCAGCATTCTCTTTGATAATTCAATTTACCAACAATGTTATAAGGGCAATTTATGCCATGTCTGGTTACAAGGTCTAAGAGCACCTGTATTTTACTGGGGTCATTTCTTATTCCTTAAGGTAAAAATTACTTGCAGTCACAGCAGGTTGTTTTCAGTGTTTCAACCAACAAATGCATTTCTATTAAAGCTGAACTTTATGTTTTGTTAAAAAGGGCTGGAGGTTTGGTGAGAACACCAAAATATTCCTATCTTAGACAAAAATTGGGAATCTTGCTTATTTGCACTGCATGGGTTCACTTTAAAGTAAATTTGATGTGACTTCCACACTTTTGCATACTTGCACTTCCATATTTTTGCTTCTATAGCTTTATAGCCTGTCCACTAGAGGGAGCAAACACGTTATTTGCAGTCACTCTGCTGCCCTCTTAAAACTAGTTCAGATAAGATGTCATAGAGAATACATTGGGGTCTATTCACAAAGCTGCCGAAGGATCTGGCCGTAGCTTCGGCCGATCCTTCGGCTAGCTTCGGCACCAGGACCCCTTCGGTTCAGGAGAACCGCCCGTGGAGTGGTTTTACTCTAAGGTAGATTACTAGCTGTGTCCACCTAAAGAGGTGCCATAAACAGGACCTTTCAGTAACTTTTTAAATGTGCATAAATACATTTCAGACATGTCAAACAATCCCTGAACTGTACATTTTTTTAAACAGTACCTTTTTTAATTAAAAAGCAATCTTTGAGCTCCAGTCAAGTGACATTATCTAGGCTATGATAATGCCATCAGTCTTTTGCAGGCAGGAAGTACACAGTTTCAATCACAGAGAGAAAGAAAGAGAGAGTCTAAAGCTAAACAGCTTCTGCTTTGCTCTTTTTTTTAATCTGTGAATTAATTTTTGACCTGTGAATTAGGTGCACCTTTTATTAAATGTTTACTTCTAAAACAAAGATTGAATATAAATAAAGTAGATTGAACCTGTCTAAATGTACCAATACAGATGATAATATGAGAGACCAGGGGTGCCCATTAAGTAGATCGCGATCTACCAGTAGATCGCAAAGCGAACACTGGTAGATCGCAATCGGCTCACTGACCTGTGTCCTGTCCTCCCGCGGTGCTCGTGCGGCTGAATGTGTCAGACGCAGCAGACGGGAAGGGGAGGAGATTTTGGAAGCTGCTGCTATAGAGGTAAGAAAAGACAGACAGGAGAGAGACAGCAGAGAAAGTGAGAGAAGAGACAGCAGATAAAAACAGGTGAGAAAGAGGAGAGAGAGAAGAGAGGACCGGTTGACTTCAATGCACTGTCACGCCCCCTCCCGCCCCTGAATGCAAGTGTTTTTTGTTGTTAGATCTCATTGAGCTTGTCATTTGAAAAGTAGATCTCCAGACGAAAAATTTTAGGCGCCCCTGTGATAGACAATATACTGAACCAGGCACAATATGTGAACAATTTTATGTTTTATTGCAATAGTTGCTTATCAAAAAACACATTCTAAGAACCAAAACTCAGTGTGTTCCCCTTATGTTCTTGCTGACTTGTACTGGCTAATGAGATAATTATCTACTGTCAATTGGAAAAAATTATAATACTGCATATTAGCATGCTACAAGTGAATAATTGCATCCTCATTGATTATAAGTGATATTACCATACTGTTGTATGTAACATAAAAATGTCTCTATTATTATAGGAGGAATTTAGGATCAGAGGGGTTGGGGACTTTATTAAAGGAAAACCTCAACCTAAAGTCAAGTTGTCCTTTTGGAAAAGTCATTTTTACAGTCTGTTGAAGATTCCTTTATACTTTTTAATAAACAGAATTGTGTTTAAACTTTGCAGTACCATCTGTGCTTGTTG
Source organism: Nanorana parkeri (assembly GCF_000935625.1). Taxonomy (NCBI): domain Eukaryota; kingdom Metazoa; phylum Chordata; class Amphibia; order Anura; family Dicroglossidae; genus Nanorana; species Nanorana parkeri. The sequence goes on along the minus strand of NW_017308140.1, from coordinate 296,794 downwards.
TGATCACACACACACACACACACACACACACACACACACACAAACACACACACATACACACACACACACACGTGTATAAATGACTCTCATTCGTACAGATGCTACCAGTCCAGGTTCAGCCAACTTCACCTATAGGTAAATAGGCTGGCTAATTAGCATTCAGCAAATAGATATTATAAATATCATAGTTTCCAAGACACAGTCATATATACCCTCAAAGCTAAACTTTTTTTAAACTGACTAGTAAAAATGTCTTGATATACTTCTGGGAAAATTAGAAGCAGCTTCTGCATAATTTCCTAAATGTATCTTTTCCTTTAAATAACCCTCTTCAGTGGTTACAGCAAACGACTACTGTCTGTTGAAGTCTGGGAACTGTAAATGGTGGAAAATTGCCTGTTTTAGAAACTTACCATTTGTATTTTGTGCACATCTGGAAATAGAACTGCCAGCATGTCCTAAGAGCAGTTGTGGCTCAATTTTTTCAACCTGCTCCAATTAACCATATGATGTGCCCAACAGGAAGAATATCTGCCCAAGAACAAAGAGAAGGCGTTTGCTTGTCTCTAAATGACTCACTGGACCACTTGGGCCCACCTAATTATTTGGATAACATTGCCAGTGGTGCACGTGTGATAGTCAGATCCCACTCGCAAAGAGATTTTGTAACCATGTTTGACGAAAAAACGGGGAAGGGAAGGTATATGCACAATATCTCCAATATAATTAATGTAAATGGGGGTCCGCTAACTATTAAAAGTTTTTAGAACAAGAAGTTTTCCCCAGGGAGAGGGGATCCCACCATTCTTTACACAATCTACGTGACAATTGAGTGGTGAAAAAGGTATAAATATATTTATTTAATAAAAATCTATAATTTTAGACTCTACGTACACAGAAAATCAGGAAAATATATTAATCAAACAGACAGATAAATGTATATGCACAACAGACAGATAAATATATATACAAGAATTGATGACTGCATACCGCCTATGAACCAGTAAGTAAATGAGTGGGTTAATGAGAAAATTCCTTGTCAATTAGGAGACATGCCGCTTAGAAAGCCAGGTGTATTCATATATTTTTTTTATATAAAAAAGAGACAAGACGCTGTCCATGAAGTGAATTCCAATATATGCTGGATTTCCCGATAATTGCCCTAGTTTGAACTAAAGGGCACAAAAGGTATCGGAATTGTATCTACGGAGGAAGCATATCATGTGGACACAGCACCCATGGGGATCATGGAAGTGGGATAACACAGTTAGTATGAGAAAATATATTTTTGTATATATAACTCACAGTCCCGGGATATCCTCGTTTCGATGTTTCCAAAGTAGGTTTCGAAGAAAAAATGGTGGTAAGTTGAAACTGGATTTTTGATGACTGGGTTGAAGAGGAACACAGATATCAGGAGGTGTAGGTGTTACCTCGGCTGGATACGATAGATGTTGCAAATCGTTGCCTTAACTCGATAGCTGTGTTCAGTTAGCCGGATATGTTTCTCTTTGATTTTAATCCACACTTGATTTTAATCCACACCTCGCTTAAGCCAGTCTCCATCTGCGTGTAGGTGCACCGGAGGGTTTGGTTGGTGAGGTTTTAGCTGTTATTTATTGTCCATAAATTCTACATGGGAGAGTTTAGCAAACTCTAAGCCGGTTCCGAAGGGCCTTATTGTGAGGTAATCAAAGGCTTTAAAAGTGCAGACATGTCTCAGGCGGAGCAGTCACAAAGGGAAGAAAGAGCCTGAGCTGAACACCCGTGACGCGTTTCGCCCCTCCCACAAACGGGGCTTCCTCAGACAGGTCTGTCTCTTTTTTATATAAAAAAATATATGAATACACCTGGCTTTCTAAGCGGCATGTCTCCTAATTGACAAGGAATTTTCTCATTAACCCACTCATTTACTTACCGGTTCATAGGCGGTATGCAGTCATCAATTCTTGTGTATATATTTATCTGTCTGTTGTGTACATACATTTATCTGTCTGTTTGATGAATATATTTTCCTGATTTTCTGTGTACGTAGAGTCTAAAATTATAGATTTTTATTAAATAAATATATTTATACCTTTTTCACCACTCAATTGTCACGTAGATTGTGTAAAGAATGGTGGGATCCCCTCTCCCTGGGTAAAACTTCTTGTTCTAAAAAGATTTTGTAACCAGTTGGCAAATATGTGTGTGAAATAATGAGCACCAACGGTGTCTGTGGATGTTCATTATCACCTAAGAAAGAAAAAAAACAAAGCCAGAATGACTCAAGTGAATCTCAGTTCAGAGGCATTGCTCATCATTACTTGGTTATTTGAGACCCAAATATTATAAGCAATGCTCCTGATTTTTAAAAGTATGAGAGACGCTCCTACGATATCTGCCTTTCTGCCTCCTGGGCACCACAGCAGTTCCCCCTTACCCAACCAAAGTGTCAATTCTCCCATTGGCCAGTGGAGGTACTCCCCTCGGGTGGCATCCACATTGCTAGGCAGTGGCTAGGCAGATGGTGACATTAGTGGCCATTTATTTAAACATCACAGATTCAGGGTTCTGGACTTGTGACAGTATTTGCTTCCTGGCTCCTGTACCTAGTGCCTTGTCTCTGAATTGTTTTTGTTACTGACCCTTGCCAGAATACAGATTACTCTTCTGATTGCCATCTGCCCTGACCCCAGGCTGGATAACGGATTACTCTTTTTATTTCTTTCTGCCCTGACTCCTGCCTGGATAATGGACTACACTACTATCTGCTGTTAGCTCAGGCCACTCCTTGGTGACCAGTGGCCACTCGCCCTGGTTGCTCCTGCTCACATCAATTGCCTTGAACCTTACCATCTCTCTCTGAACTCTCTCTCTCTCTCTCTGAAGGTTGCGCGGGAGTGTCCCAGTTATGTATACTGTGAATATAGAATTGCATCTTAAGTCTTGGGGGCATCCAAGTACTGCTAGGCCTACTTTCCTTAAAGGAAAGGCATCTGTTAAAAGTGAAACTGCACTGACATTTCTCTATTTTCGCAGAATAGGAACTAGTAAACCTTATAATTAAACCATTTAGATTTTCAGTTAATTTCAACATATTGAAACATATTATAATTGGTGAAATGTTATCAGTAAAATCATGAATGAACATAGTGGCATTCCTGTACAAAATTAATGAAGTGATTGTTTATGTTGCAAATTGAATGTTCACATTCCAAAGTGTACTTTTCCTTGCAAAGTGAATCTTTACTTTGAATACCCGAATAAGTGTTAGCATAAATTCCGTTTTTATAATTCAACGCATGCATGACTTGGTATTAAGGATGAAAGCTTATTTGTCAACATTCACTTTGCTAACTGAACAGCCTATACTTATTTAGTAAATCATCCCAATGCTTTATAAAAAAAAAAAAAAATCTAGGTAACAGGTTAATATGTGATAGTGCTGGACCAGTAAGAGTAGGAATCGGTTTTGTCAAGCTGGTTGACCTGGTTATGGTCCTAGGCAGCTGCTTCTCTGGCTTAATCTGATCCCAGTCCAGCTGATATACTATTGTAATGCTCACCTTGGGAGAGGGTCGAATACCCTCTATGGATCGCAACTGCGGAATAGAGAGGGTTAAAGGAACGGGAATCAGATTAGCAGCTCCTCCCTGGATTGCCCAGTTTTGTATATTTAGGCGTTTAGGAGGCTGCGGTACATCACGCCCTGTATACACAGTAGGGAATGGGAACTACCGGCACAAGTATATTTGTAGCAAGGAAGTAATAAACGACTGGTTTAGAGTATGCAACCACAGGTGATGGCAATGCACAGGTTCAGCGTTAGACACAGCAGGAATAAGTTCTCTGTTTGTACAAGTATAGTAATAGGGAAGCAATGCACAGGCTCAGACTCAAATACAGCAGGCAATGTTAAACACAGCGGCCAGTAGTAGTCAGGTTGTTCAGGTATAATGAAACAGATGAAAGCAATGCAATGGTTTAGATAGATTCAGGTATATTGAAACAGATGAGAGCAATGCAATGATTTAGATAGACGGTTATGCCTAGGAGACCTGGGGCTATGGTTTGGTTAGCCCAGGTTACTTGCGGTTTTGGTGATGGTTGCGGTCTTCAAAGGACGAACTGGGTGCGGTGGGGTTGAGGCGAGTGGAACGCTGAGTTGATCAGCGTCCTTCCACGATCAACGGAAAGACGCCGATCAACTACCGTGACTCGGCTTTATCCGAGAGCTGTGTCTTGAAGGGGCGGAGCTCCCCGGTGCGCCTGCGCCCGCTCTAGACGGCTCTGAGGGGTGAGATGCGGGAAGACCGCAGCGTGCCTGCGTGAAGCGACGACGGAGAGCACCACCAGACGTCACCGCGTTCTGACGGCAAACTGGGGCTACTGATCCGCGATGCGCCTGCGCATGACCGCGACGGCCACCCACACCTGGTCCCCGCAGTGCTCGTCTATTACAACTATTGATCCACTTCTCTCCGCAATGCCTTTCCCAGCTTCCTATTTCTCTTCCCATGATGGTGTTACAATATATAGCTGCATGTGACTAAAAAACATGCATCTCTGTTAAGATGATAATGCTTAGTAAACTACTCAGTGGTTTCCTGTTATGCTGATACAACTCCTGATGCTATGGATATAACAATTCACATATTTAAACGTTTATTTATATAAGGCAACCAGTGTTTTAGGTTTGGTAGCTCTTTAAAATGATGTGTTCATAGACCTTTACAAATGGCGTCCACAAATACATTTCTCACATGCCCTTGACAAACACAAAGGAAAATAAACATGCTTATTCTTATTAGCTCATATATTAGGTGGAGGTATAATAATAAAGACAGTACTGTCTGCACTGATCCATTGTGGATGCCAGTGCTTGGTGCTCATTATGAAGCATCACTTTTTATACTCAGATGCAGACAGTCATACCTTGAAAGTTAGATTTTTAAAAACAAATCTATAACAAACGCTATCTGACTCTTTGTGACAGTGGTTGAAGTAGTTGTAGTACTGCAGCTGAATGCTATCACAGCTTAAAAATTATCACAACTCATTCAACCGATCAACGAAGTTAAGTGTTTAATCTAGTTCTTTCTTAGGTTCTCAGCTGCATATATTTGTGAGTACAGGTGGCAGCTGCACAGAGTAGTACACTGCTGTCATTTACCAGGGCTAGGGGGTAACAAAATGTAAGGCACACTATTTTTTTTTTTTTTTTTTATACATGGGGTTTTTTTTATAACGGACAGATTGCTGACACCATTTTATACCAAGAAGTCTCTCAAATTCTAGACTGTGAATTGACCCCGGAACATTAGGTCCTGACTTCACTGTGGCCCATGTCTCTAGCCAATAGCAAATTGCACCTAACGTTCTACATTAAGCCTGTTTCGTAATTCTGTGCCATGAGAGTGAGTGGAGTGAGCTGTTTACAAGAGTGTGAAATATGTCACAGCAAAGTGTAGTAAACAGAATGGGCATAGAGCCATAGTGGACGTAATGTCATGTGGACATAAGGTGGACAAAGTAAAAAAAAAAAGAGCAGGCACCACTAGGTATCATACAAGACCACAACATAAAGTTCACTAGCTTTCTGGGTATTCTTTCTCTGGGTTTATTGGGTTTATTCTCTGGGTTTATTGGGTTTATTCTTTTTTATTTATTTTGAAGGATTATTATTATTATTCGTATTATTATTATTAATATAGGATGAATAGAAAGTCAGCCCTCACAAAGGGTGATTCACACAGAACAAAACATGTTAAGTTCCTGGCTAATACGGTAGTTCTCATGCTGGGACTCTGGAGCTGTAATAAGGCAGAACTCCAAATATGCTAAAGCAGCAGTCTCCCTCTGAAGTCTTTACCTAGTAAAGCTCCACCATCTAGTAGCAATGTACTCCCCATTGCAGACTGCTTCCCAGGCCATCTGGGGCTGTTTGTCACAATACGTTCAATCAATACATGGCCAGATTGACATTAAAGATGAACTCCAGGTGGATATTAAAATACACCAATTAATGCAGTAGTGTAAAAAACCATGACGTGCATTTTTAACTTCAACCAAGCAGCTAAATTTGACATGCTATCAGCCTCCTGTAATCTCATGTACAGCACACTCTGGGGGAGAGATTGCCAGCACTAGTAACCAATCAGGTGTGCTGCATGCATGTGTGCTGAAATTAACTTGCTGACAGGAGGACAGAGCAGAATGGTGACTCATCAATATTCTGCTCTTCCGTCATTGTCTAGTCACATACTGGGGCAGGGAGGTGACTAGCTGTACTGCTTAAAGGGTTATTAAACCTTCGCGTGTTTCTGCATATATCTATTGCTAGCAAGCAGTAGATATATGCAAAAACATTTTTAAAAAACCCTTTTGCAAAGGGTTTAAACTTACCTGTATCTTCGGCCCTGCGCTCCCGTCCGAACATCTGAAGAGTCTTGGGCGGCGGCAAAGGATCTTGGAGTGGGCGCATGCGGACTTCAGATGTTCCGCCGTGAGACGAGGAGAGACACAAGGTAAGTCTATGGAGCAGCGTGCACCTGCACAGACACCGTGGGACAGCAGAGAAGAGGTGGACAGAGGAGTCAGCACTGGGTCGGAGACCCGCACCAGCGCTGGAGGGACAGCTGAAAAGGACGGTAAAGAAGAAGATGATTGGATTAAGAGGCATGGTTTAAGGTAAGTCCTTACAGCAGGATTGGAAGGGGAAACAAAAGTTTGACTTTAATGTCACTTTATCTTCAATAGAAAAAAGTCAGGTCACCGGTCTGAGCTGGACATGCAAATATACAAATCATTCAGCAGATAAAACAGGTCCCATGTGTGTATTTCCACTGTGTATTTGCTTGTTTGTCTTTAAAAGATATCTTTGGTCAAAAAATAAAAATAAATCAATATGTATTTCTATACTGAATTTCCATAAGTTCCATCCCACGCCTAATAACTATATTGATCTAGAAGTTTGTAAACTTACATATTGAAGATGCCCATAGGATGTACTTCCTCAATGCACTGACACAATTTCACTTCCTTGTGATACCTCTCTAACTAAGCCTTTCATCTCAACTACAACTCAACATCTAAGCAATTATAGAGACGCAAATACACTAGAAATCCAGGAAGTTAATGATAGTGATGAACAGACAGAAGACACCACTAACTACATGAAAGGGATTTTTTCAAGTAAGCTTTGATTGCATTATCAAAAACAACTCTAGTATGTATTCCTATTACAATCCTGATGTTATGACAGGATAGAATATGCTGGAACTTTACAACTCCTTTAAACATTAATCGAAATAAAAGGCTCCATTAAAAATATGTCACTATTAGCGCACATTCCCACTTCCACTTTTAAAAACGTGTTTTTAATTTGCTTTTTAAATGCAGAAACGTTAATGGGCCCTGAAAAGCTTCAGTGTTCTCCTTGAATAAGTACAGTGAGTGGGGTTAGGGTTTGATAGGGTGTCAGCTTATCAAGCAAAGATAACATAGAATGCTCCATTACCCTGATAACATGAAATGAAACACACACACATGCATGCATGGGTTTATTTTATAATGTATGTGTGTGTGAACCACATTTTATCATATA
>NW_017308140.1:288121-289164 GCF_000935625.1 Nanorana parkeri | reverse complement strand
TATATATATATATACACACTATATTGCCAAAAGTATTGGGACACCTGCCTTTACACACACATGAACTTTAATGGCATCCCAGTCTTAATCCGTAGGGTTCAGTATTGAGTTGGCTCACCCTATGCAGCTATAACAGCTTCAACTCTTCTGGGAAGGCGTCCACAAGGTTTAGAAGTGTGTCTATGGGAATGTTTGACCATTCTTCCAGAAGCTCATTTGTGAGGTCAGATACTGATGTTGGACGAGAAGGCCTGGCTCGCAGTCTCCGCTCTAATTCATCCCAAAGGTGTTCTATCGGGTTGAGTTCAGGAAATTGTCCAGAATGTCTTGGTATGCTAATGCCTTAAGAGTTCTCTTCACTGGGACTAAGGGGCCAAGCCCAACCCTTGAAGAACAACCTCACACCATAATCCCCCCTCCACCAAACCTTACACTTGACACAACACAGTCAGACATGTACCATTCTCCTGACAACCGCCAAACCCAGACACGTCCATCGGATTGCCAGACAGAGAAGCATGATTCATCACTCCAGAGAACACGTCTACACTTCTCTAGAGTTCAGTGGCGGCGTGCTTTACACCACTGCATCCGACTCTTTGCATTGCACTTGATGATGTAAGGCTTGGATGCAGCTGCTTGACCATGGAAACCCATTCCATGAAGCTCTCTACACACTATTGTTGTGTCAATCTGAAGGCCACACAAAGTTTGGAGGTCTGTAGCTATTGACTCTGCAGAGAGTTGGAGACTTCTACGCACTGTGCTCTTCAGTATGCACTGACGATGCTCTGTCATTTGACATGGCCTACCACTTTGTGACTGAGTTGCTGTTGTTCCCAGTTGCTTCATTGCACAGGTGGCAACCTATCACGGTACTACGCTTGAATTCACTGAGCCCTTGAGAGCGACCCATTCTTTCACAAATGTTTGTAGAAGCGTCTGCATGCCTAGGTGCTTGCTTTTATTCACCTGTGGCCATGGAGGTGATTGGAACACCTGAATCCAATGAATTGGAGGGGTGTTCCAATACTTTTGGCAAT
>NW_017308140.1:277318-286733 GCF_000935625.1 Nanorana parkeri | reverse complement strand
ATAGTGTATATATATATATATATATATATATACACTATATATAATATATCCCCCCACAGTCCCCCACATATGCAGTATTATTTCAATTAAGGAAAAGTAATTAATCTGACTTACCAAGTCTTTGAGTTGCCAAACCAATATGTGGATTTTCACAGCAATGCTCTGGATATGTTATCTTAGTGATTTAGGTATATTTTCATTAGCAAGGATCCCGGAGCATTATAATTTTATTCCACCTGCCTTTTTGCTGAGCAGGAGGTCCTCCGTGACAATTTATTTTTAAGCTATTCTACTTAAATAAAGTGCAGAGCAGTGCTGAAAATAATACCTTCAGCTGAATTGTCAGCTTCTCTCCATTTCCACATGGCACCAGCTGACAATTATTTTACAGTAAATCTGGGCAATATGTGCTCCTATGTTCCACAAAATTACATTGGAAAACTGCTAACACTTTTCATTTTTGTTATTATATCTATGGGATATTGAGAAATTGTTTAGTTCAAACAATGAAGAAATGATGTTTCAAAAATGGCTTTAAAAGGATTGTCAAGAAAGTGAGCTTCACCTTACTTAAAGCGTATCTAAACCCAAGTACAAACATTTAATATATTGCAGCTAACCAGTCCCCTAATTGTGGTACATTAGTTTTCTTCCCACTCTAAATCACTGGACTGTATCTATAAAGGAGCAAAACTACAGAATACTGCCTCAATTCCTCATAATATAGAGGGAGGTGCCTTGTAGTCCACAGTTATAGCTGAGAACTGCAACTGATAATAGTGCAGCACATAGAGCACAGGAAGTCATCATCTCTCAAGATTTCTTGCAGGATCATGGGGAGAGTTTATTGAACAGATAATCAGAACAAACTATGTATACCACAGCGCTCAGCATGAAAGGTTTCTTCAACTTCAAAACGTTGAGGAAGAAGGCTGCCGTCCTCAAGGCCACTGGGAAGTATCCTCACAACACATGTAAAACAAATAGACAAACAGCGCCTTCTCCTAGAATATTAACGTTTAATTGATACAGCAATAAAAATGACATAAAAACTACTCACATAGAGGTATAATGGAATAAGCAATAGGATGCAAAGCAGGTCCCAGGAAAGACTGGCTAGCTGATGCGTTTCAGGGGAGTTCTGAGGAAGGGGGGAGCTCCCCCAAAACACGTCAGCTAGTCGGTCTTTCCTGGGACCTGCTTTGCATCCTATTGCTTATTCCATTATACCTCTACGTTAGTAGTTTTTATGTCATTTTTATTGCTCTATCTATTAAACGTTAATACGCTAAGAGAAGGTGCTGTTTGTCTATATGTTTTACATGTATTGAACAGATATGCCAAAGCACTTTCTGTGATATATTGACAGACCAAAAAGGAGCTGAAAAAGAGTAGTTCATTCTTAGAGTTTACATACATGTCACAAGGGGGCATTAGTATCAAGCAGCCCTTGGCTCACTACAGCAGACCTTGCATCAGGTACACATACTGCGTGGATAGGTACACTACAAAAGTAGTAAGAGCATAAATGGTCTTTGTATTTACGGTAATTTAAAAAAATTTTGAGACTCAGATGGCAAACCCGGGTAACCCCTGCATTAGGTAGGTAGACGTGCAAAACTTTGGTGCAGATATCTGTAAATTCAGAATTAAGAAAATATTGTAGCTCAATCCCATAAAGTGAATCCTAACAGTGAAAAATATAATAATTAATTAAGCAAAACCATACCATTCACAGTGAAAAAAATGATAAATGAATGATGCAATAGTGGTGAAAAAATAAACCACTTCAGAGTCTGCAAAGAGACCTGTTCAATGTGATTTACCAATAAGGGCAAAAAGACACTTAAGTGATACATTGTGACAAAATATCAGTGAATGAAAGGAATCAACAGTACAATTTAGCAATCCAGGCAGTGAAATAATAGCACAAACTATTCAATTGGGAAACCAGTGTAACAAGTGTTCCAGTGAGAACAAAAATTGAATAATTGAAAAATAAGATAAAATAGAAAATGGAAAAACTCCTTAAAAATCTCAATCCGTGATGTGAAAATGACAGTTAAAAAAAAAACAATGTTTAAATGATCGCTAAACACACGAAAAAGAACAGAGGCAGCTCTTCTTCACCCGATCTGCAGCTCCCCAAGAGATGGTTACTCACCAGATGGTGTGTGAAATAAAGCCCCTCTCAGAGGTGTGTGTCCTACCTAGGCGACACCTCACCGTGCGGCAATCGTGCACAATTCCGTGAGTTGCCTAGGTGTATTCGTTTTATTTTTCACTCTAAGTACAGAAACATAGCTGTTGATCTGGCCAGAAATGTTAAACATTATTATCAGCTTCCCCGCCTATCTTCTGTGAACTGCAAAACACTCTCAGGGTTATTCACAAAAGCGTGAAGGGTTTGGAAAAGTGAAGTGAACAATCTAGGCCAAAATAGCTGATTTGGAAATATTCTCCAATTCAGCTCACTTTCCAGTTCAGCTATGTTGTCCTAGATTGTTCACTTCTCCTGCCTTCTCCAAACTCTTCACCCTTTTGTGAATAGCCCTGTATATGTAATGTAGATAAGGAGTGGGAAAGGTTTTGTAGTCCAAATCAGGAGAGCAGCCAAGGGTGACGATTCTGCAGAATCAGTTGGTACTAATAAAGGGGAAAAAGCTGGAAATTAGGAAACAAATGCTTCCACATTCACCCTAACATACAATTGACATATACTGAATATGAAGCTTTAAAAAGCCTCGTCCTTGGTCTATTGGCCTTTGCTTTGACCCAACTAGTAATCACTCCCTACCAAAGAACATTGCTTTCTGCCCTTTGTTTGTATTATGTAATGGAATACATCTCTATAATAAATGTTGCTCGCTATCTCTTCATAGAACACATAGCCAGTTTCCCGTTCATGCATTACAGATAACATAAAGATTTTATAAATAATAATCCCGTAGCACTGATCTCCTGTCACATGTAATAAATTAGATGGTAACACTGAGAATAGTAGGGGCCCATACATGCTGTGATTTGAAAGTACACTATGCACACAATCTCCCGTTAATACTTCATAATGCAGCTAATGCATAGACTCGGGCAGGGGGAGAAAACCATCAACACAATCCTGTGTGCACAGCAGCCAATTGTCAGCTGTATGACAGGGAAAATGAATAGCTGTGGTGTCAGTGTGGTGCATTTCTTCTCTGTATAACAATGGTTCAGTAACTCTATTTAAATATAATCCGTAGAGTCCAGTGCGGGAAAACTAAGACAAGATCGGGAAATATAAGTTGTTTGTTTTATAAAACCAGATATTTTAAAATTACAAAAACATGTGCTACTTTTCATAGCGAGTCTTGTTTTACTATCTGCAAGTTCTCCACGCTTCCGGTGAATTATATTTAATGCTAAATATACATGTCTCCTTATTTAGTAAGTGACGCAATTTGGGGGGTTATTCACAAAGGAGCCGAAGGATCCAGCCATAGCTTTCGGCTGATCCTTCTGTTCTCTTCAGCTGCCAGAGCCCTTCGGTTCAGTCGAACCAAAGGGCTGCTGTATGGGCTATTCGCTATAGCCCATACAGCAGCCGAAGGCATTTGCTTTGGCTAGACTGAGCCGAAGTGTCAGCTGAAGCGCCCGCAATGACAGATCGCCTTCCGCCCCGCAATGACCTGGGGACGCTGAACTGTTATTAAACAATAACAACTGGGCGGAGCCGGCTGTGACGTGCTGGCCAATACGAAACAGTTGGGCGGAGCTAGCTGTCACTGCTAGTTTCGCCCAATTGTTTTTTTTAATCTTTTTTTTTTTTTTTAACTATTTTTTTACATTTTTTAAATTTTTTTTTTCAACTTAAAAAAAAAAACTTTTTTCATTGATTTTCTATTCTGCTCGGTACCGCAGAGGTACTGAGCAGAATAGCCGAGCCGAATGTGGCATTCGGCTATTCACTCACTGCCGTTCGGACCCAATGAGAATAGGGTCCGAACGGCAGCTAGTGAGCTGCCGGAGCTTCGGCTAAGCCGATCCAGATGTTGGATCAGCTCAGTCGAAGTCCTTCTGCACTTCAGCTCAGCCGAACCTGCAAAGCAAGTTTGGCTGACCGAAGTGCAACCGATGTACGGCTGATTTCAGCCGCTGTATGGCTGAAATCAGCAGTACTGAGCAGAAGTGAATAGCCGAACAGCGTTCGGCTCACTTTACTTTGGCTGGGTTATTCACTTGACTGTCTTCAGCAGCTTTGTTAATAACTCCCTTGGTCTTTCAAGCTGAACTTTAGACAAACAGCTAAATAAACAACAGTTCACCCGTCTGCTGCTTTCTCCTCCTATCAGCGTGTTCCATGCCTGCCCTTGTGCATGCAGCACACACCTGATTGGCTTCTACCACTGTATCTTGCTTCCACTAGCTGCATTCAAAAGTACACACGGAGCCCCATGCAGCTTGCCTGATGGAGCACCCCCTAGGCATGCTCCCACACTACCCCAACAGTTTGCACCCCCTGCATCCCTCACCACTCCACATTCCATACTCCTTGCATCCCCCACTACCCCACATTCGTCACTCCTGGACCTCTCCACATTCTGCACCCCCTGTATCCCCCATATTAACTCACTCTGCACCCCCTGCATCTCCCACTAATCTCTCTGTTTCCCTATTTCACCTCACTGTGCACCCCCTAATTCTCACAATACTCTACATTCTGCACCCCTGCATCCACCACATTCTGCACCCCACATCACACTGCACTCCCCACTTCAATCTCTGTACCCCTGTTACATCTGAGTCTGCACCCAGTGCATTCCTCACTACCCCACATCCCCCACCACACCTCACTGCACCCCCTGCATCCCCCACTTTTCTCTCTATACTCCCATTATACCTCACTCTGCACCCTTTTCATTACCGACTACACCGCATTCTGCATCCCCCGCTACCCAACATTCTACACCCCAATTACACCCCACTTTGCATCCTCTGCATTCCCCAACTACTAACTCTGTGCCCCATTACCCCCTGCATCTCTCACTGCCCTCTATCCTCTACTACACCTCACTCTCTACCCCCTGCATTACCTCTCTGCAACTTCTAAATGATGACACTGCATGCCCCTTTACCCCACATTCTACACCACCTGCATATTGTGCACCCCTACATTCCCCATTACACCTCACTCTGCACCCACTTCATCACCCACTACTCTCTCTGTATCCCTATTACACCTCACTATGCACCCCCTGCATATACATACAATGTGTGGATAGTTCAATATACACTATATCAGGCCGAGTATCCATACTTAGTTGGATCTAGTATACGTGATTATCTGGCACTCATGGCAACATTGTTCTATTTTATATTCTATGCACATTCACTTTATACACTAACGTAATTAATATCACTCCTAAAAAGTAACATTTATATATCTTCACAGAGTTGTTTTGATGGCCTGCCCAGGTCGTCTTTATGGGTTACAACATTTAAGGGCTGTTTAAGATGGTTAGGGCAAGCTTGCTGTTTTGTATTGATATACAGGGGATAGGGTGTAAAGTCACATGACCTATCTCACTCACACAATTGTGCATCACTTCATTTTTTTATTTTATTTTTGACAATACTCCTTAATTTTGATCACCTTAAGTAATGGGCTTAACTACACTAGTACCATGAGTACACTACCACTAGTAATTTTTACTTTTATTTTATTTTTTAGTATGCTGTAACTGGTTGCCAATCAAATTTATATTAAGGACCCTATTATTTTTATATATCTTTCTAAAAAGTATGTTACATTATCTATCTAATTTTTTGTTTTTATTACTACCAGTGAAATGTATGCATATGGTGGACAAGAGTCGCACTCTGGAGATGCCCCCTCCCCCACTCGGGATTGATCGATCTAGCGGGCCACTCCCCTGTATACATCTAATTGGGGATGGTCTGCACCCCAGCACTTCCACATTGTTTGATCGACTAATCTGTATGATTTCCATAGAGGTGACATGCCGTTTATGTAGTGATGTTTTAAAATGAATATGAGATGTTTTATTAACCTTGTCAATCATGTATTTTCTTTATTAAAATTAATTTTATTTTATTATATTGATGAATTTTTTTTTACATTATGTTCAAACCATACTCCCTGGCATTAGTTAGTAGACACTTTTAATACCCCATCTTTCCCTTTTCCTTTTTTGACTTACCCCCTGCATTACCAACAACTGTCTCTGTATCCCCATTGCACCTCACTCTGCACCCCCCGCATTACCCACTACTCTCTCTGTATCCCCATTACACCTCACTCTGCACCCCCCCGCATTACCAACTACTCTCTCTGTATCCCCATTACACCTCACTCTGCACCCCCCCGCATTACCAACTACTCTCTCTGTATCCCCATTACACCTCACTCTGCACCCCCTGTATTACCCACTACTCTCTCTGTATCCACATTACACCTCACTCTGCACCCCCTGCATTACCCACTACTCTCTCTGTATCCCCATTACACCTCACTTTGCACCCACTTCATCACCCACTACTCTCTCTGTATCCCCATTACACCTGACTCTGCACCCCCCGCATTACCCACTACTCTCTCTGTACCCCATTACACCTGACTCTGCACCCCCGCATTACTCACTACTCTCTCTGTATCCCCATTACACCTCACTCTACACCCCCTGCATTCCCTTAACAGCACCCCCATTGGTCATATCTGGGCTGTTCCTGCCTCAGGGATTTGGGGTGAAGCCTCACCTGGAGGGGGTGTGCCTGCTGGCTCCTGTGGGCCCCTTCTGTAGCAGTTGGCATGGAGAGATGGAGAGTTGGCATAGAGAGAAGGATGATACATTATTTGTATCAGTGGGAGGAATAGTAGAATAGTACCCCATTATTTGTATCAGTGGGAGGAATAGTACCCCATTATTTGTATCAGTGGGAGGAGTAATACTCCATTATTTGTATCTGTGGGAGGAAGAGTACCCCATTATTTGTATCTGTGGGAGTATTAGTACCCCATTATTTGTATCAGTGGAAGGAATAGTACCCCATTATTTGTATCTGTGGGAGGAGTAATGCCCCATTATTTGTATCTGTGGGAGGAATAGTACCCCATTATTTGTATCAGTGGGAGGAGCTTCAGACGACCGTTCTCCATGCTTCAGGTGTCAATTCAGCTCAGTTGAGGGGAAGCATATGCCTTTGGCTCGGCTGCCTTCGGCTGCTGTACGGGCTATTGTGAATAGCCCGTACAGCAGCCCTTCAATTCAGTCGAAGAGAGCCGAAGGATCAGCCAAAGCTACAGTTGGATCCTGCGGCTCTTTAGTGAATAACACGCTGAATATCCTCATATGGAGACATCCCCTGCAAAGTATAACAAAGACTTCTGTGTATATAAACTGTTCTATTCAAAACTTCTCACAGCAATAAGGTGCATCTATAATTCCTTCACCACACATAGGTAGCAAGTGAACCTGAAACCAAGCAGGCCTTGTTCACACCTGGGCGTTTTTCCTAAGCGCGTCACACGCACGTTTTCTTCCCGGCGTTTTGCGCGTTTTCATGAGCGTTTTTAGCGCGGTTTTGTATTTTAGAAACGCGCAACGCACGTGCATTTTGGAGCAACAACAGAGGTATCCAATGAAGAATAATTTCTGTTTTTCCACAAGCGTCCAATGAAAAAGACTTCCTGAGACGCAGCATTTCCCCTTCCTTTTGCAAAAGACCGTGTGCTGTGTGGATTATCTTTTGCAGAGAGCAGTTTTGATTGATTTGTGACATTATGGAGCTGACCAGACGTAGAAGGACTGCAGCAGTCGTTGCAGCACTGCGTTTGATAGCATTGTGGAGAAGGAGGGACAGTAGGCGAAGATTCTGGATCCATCCGGTAATAGCCAACCGTGAGGAAAGAGGCCAATTTTGGGCTATGTTTCAGACCCTACGTGGACATGAGGAGAAGTTCTTCAACTACACCCGCATGTCCATAAAGAGGTTAGTACATCAGTTGTGTGTTTGTGTGTTGTGCCTAGATGGTGGAGGGATGAATATAGGGAGAATGTGGGCGTAGGTGCCATGTTTCTGGGTGGTGCTGATGCTGCATGGGTGTGTGTGGGTATGCTTGTGAGGCATGTGTGTGCATGTGGTGGACATGTTGAGGTGGTTGTCGAATGGGTGGGGCAGGTATGGGTGCAGTGTCATGCGGTGTAAAGTCATCTGGGAGAATTTGGGAGTCAACAAATCTGATTAGTCCTTCCCGTGCTGCCGACTGTCTATGTAAAGGCACCATGTTCAGTTTCTCCTCCAAGCTGAGCAGGAAATGAGCTGCGCTTGTTAGCCTGGGGATAAGGCCTGAATCAATCCGAAGCTTCATACACTGTCAGTGGTACATAAATCGGCAGTGCTGCACAATAAAATTGTTGAAATACTATGGATCTCAGTAATCAGAGTGACACATGATAGTTGTCGAAATAAAACTTTATAAAGACAATATAGGTGTCATATAGGGCACAGCAGCCATACTAGAACAGTACTAGCCAAACTGTGTTCTGTTTTTTTTATATACAGGGCACGGCAGCCGTGCATCAGCAGCGCCTGCCAAAATGTGTTCTGATCTATATGTACTTATAGTCCATATATATAGTTTATAGTCCAATTAGGCTTCAATCAACACAGTTGTTTCACATGGGACATGGCAGCCACACCCGAAAAGTTTGTGCCAACATGTATCCTTGTGGCTGATGTAATAACATTTCCACGTGCACTTATGATCATATATGGCAACTGTCCGAAAAGTCAGCTGTTTTATTGTTGCCTGATATCAACAATATGCCAGTTGTCCCTATGGTATGGAAAATCCAAAATGATGACATCCAAAAATAAAGTTCAAAGTGTATCCATGTGTTTAATGCCGTGAGCCACAACGGCATGTTTGAAAACATAACTTTATGCAGTTTGCACCATTCCAGGAATGTCTTTTGTGAATACTGATATCCTATATAGAATCTCTAAGACCAAAACAGTTATTCAGATCGGTGATCACAGTTCCAAGTTATAGCATTTCATTCCATGTATACTGATTGTCAGGGGTGTAACTAGAAATCCCAGGGCCCCATAGCAAAATCACGATGATCTAGCGACAGGCGGTGAGGAGAGCGGAGCCGCTGTCCTCCTGTCAGTTTCAGGACAGCAGTGGCTCCTCCTGCTTCAATTCTTTTTTAGGATCCGGGCCCCCCCCAGTGCCGCGGGTAGGGTTGCCACCCGTCCGGGTTTCACCCGGGCAGTACGGGTTTGCAATCATGTGCCCGGGTCTGTGCCCACGTCCCGCCCGGGCACATCATTCAAAACGGTACAATGCCGCATACTAGCATATCTTTGTTTTGCGATATATCTTAGTGGACTTTTTCAGACACACATAAAT
>NW_017308140.1:242911-275897 GCF_000935625.1 Nanorana parkeri | reverse complement strand
TCCATTACAAAGACTAGAGGCCACCACCTAAAGTTGGTGGAGAAAAAATTCCAGCACAATGGGCGAAGAGGGTTATTTACAGTAAGAGCGGTTAAGGTCTGGAACTCACTGAGGTCTGGAATGAGATGATGCATGGACCTATATGGGTTGGACTTGATGGACGTATGTCTTTATTCAACCCCAAATACTATGTAACTATGTAACTATGTACTAGAAGATATAGAGAGGGTATTGCCAGGTTACGTGAGATGGGCTGTATAACTGGACTAACTAAGATACCGGAATGGATGGGTCCAGATATGGAACCGTTCACGTCTGCTCTGCGCTCCAAGCTGATGAGGTCTGCGCCGTTTAATCTCAGAGCTTCTTTGTTGTCTTTGCTGGGAGGCCTGGGATTAAACAGCAAGATTCATGAAGCCACTACCTTTTTAAACCAGTTGGGGGAGCTAGAGGAGATCAATACAAAAACTGTTAGGGCCGTAGATCAGGTTAAAGCCAGACAGGGGAAAAGGAAGCAGAGAAAGACAGAGAAGACTGGGAAGTCAGAAAGGGAGATGGGAGGTACAAAGGAAACTAGAATAGTTATCCCTAGAAGGCAAATGCGGGTGGACTTATTAATGCCCAGAGATGAGATAGATGGGGTTTCTACTGTAGAATTGATGATGCGGTGGAAACAATTAGCGGGGAAATCTGCAAGGGTTAGAAACACCACCAGTGATGACAACATTAGCCTAGGGTTAGATGAGATAGAGCAGACCCCTCCCACTAGTCCCAAAGTAATTCCCAGAAATGTGCAGGAACCCAAACAAAAATCCCTTTACCCTGGGGAGGAGTTAGAGAGTCTTAGGAAGGGGAACTGGGGGGTTCCTTATCCTTTGTGAAGGGAAGGCGGGTCTTCAGTAATAGCAGTAAGAACAGTGACAGCTGGAGACCGAAGGCCATTTGTACCTGTCACTGTATGTTGGGGGAAGTCCTTTTCTCCCACACATGTAATGGCTTTAGTAGATACTGGAGCTGAAGTCACACTTTTACATGGTGATCCCTCCCATCACAAAGGAGAAGTGATTTATGTAGAAGGTTTGGGAGGGCAGAGCACACCAGCAATTAGGACACGGGTGAAACTGGCTATTGGAAAGGCACCGGGATTTTAGACAAATGTTTTAGTATCAGAATTGCCTGAAAATATTCTTGGTATGGATGTACTTCAAGGTCAGTCAATCCAGACTGAACGCGGTACATTCATATTCGGTTATCCACACAAAGCGTATCTGGTAAGGGCGGTGAAGGCTGTGGTCAGAGGTCATGCAAAATGGACCCCTGTCTACATTCCTCCACCAGAGAAGCCAATCTGTCTTAAGCAGTACAGGCTGCCAGAAGGCCACAAAGAAATTGGGGAGACTATTCAAGAACTGTTGAGAGTAGGGATACTTAGACCTGCTGTAAGTCCTTTCTCAGCTTCGGTGTTTTCAGTAAAGAAATCGGATTCGACTTATCGAATGACTGTGGATTACAGAGGTCTAAACAGAGTGGCACCTCCATTGAAATCAGCTGTACCTGATATGATCTCCATCACAGAGAAAATTGCCAAAGAGGCAGGAGAATATCATGCTGTGATAGATTTGGCTAATGCTTTCTTTTCAATCCCAATAGACCCGGAGTGTCAAGACCAGTTTGCCTTTGTGTGGGACGGCCGCCAGTACACTTTCACCGTGCTTCCTCAAGGATACCTTCCTTCACCAACGATTTGCCATGGACTGCTTGCTCGAGATTTGAGCACCCTGAATCTGAAAGTCGCTATGTTTCACTACATAGATGACATCATGATCTCTGGAACCAAAGAGGATGTAACTGAAGCACTGTGCCTGTTGATACAGCACCTGGAGAACAGAGGATGGGCTATAAATAGAGACAAAGTTCAGGGACCTGCTACAGAGGTGAAATTCTTGGGAATGATGTGGACTGGGCTACAGAGGAAAATTCCAGAAACAGTTGTGCAAACTATGCAGGGATTGTCACCTCTTACTTTGAAACAGGAAGCCCAGAAATTAATTGGAGTTGTGGGATTCTGGAGATCGTTCATCCCACATCTTGGACTGATATTGAGGCCCATATACAATGGGACATGGAAAAAGACTGAGTTGTCATGTGATTCTGAACAGCAGAACGCATTCCTTGCTGCTAAAGAAGTCACTTTTCAGCACAAAGGACTGAGACTGGTGAGACCAGGAGAACAGTTTCAGCTGGATGTAGTTGAGCAGGATGATACCAGATCCTGCAATTTGCAGAAGTATGATATTACAAAGGTGGCTGCAGTTGTGCCAATTGATCCAGTTTTGATGAACTTGGCCAACTGGGCCTACAAACAATCAGGACATTTGGGGCAGAACTGTGAGCAGCGAAGAGGATTGCCCATAACCATGGATATGATAAAGACTGTGATAGGAAACTGTACAGTGTATGGAGAAGTGCGACAATGGCCATTAAAGAAGTATTCTACCGGGACCATCGAAAGGGGCGAGAGGCCTGCAGAGATTTGGCAGATTGACTTCATCTGTCCCCTGCCCAGAGGAAACAATGTACTGAGATATTGTTGCACTACAGTTGACACCTATTCAGGACTTTTGCTTGTCCAACCTTGTAAGCGAGCAGATCAAGCTGCAATGCTCCATTTGCTCCAGAAGATCACTGTGGCCTATGGCTACCCAAGGGAAGTTCAAAGCTTGCACTCTACCGGATCTACAGAACAAGAGATGACCAAAGATTCTGGAGTGTACTGGCTGTGCCACATCCCATACCATTCACAGGCGGCTGGTTTAATTGAAAGATACAACGGGCTATTGAAGGACCAGATACGCAAGCTTACACCCACACATACACTGTGGGGGTGGGATCGGGTCCTTATACAGGCAATTCTGTTGTTAAATTCTAGACCTATAGCCAAATGCACACCGTATGAGAGGATAGTGGGGGCTGGAGCACATGTTCCACAGCTGGAGTGCAGAATTCAGTATTTACATGATGTTCCTAAAAGAACGGGTCTTAATACTTACCAGATCACTGCTTCCCATGATATAGAAACCATGTCTTATACGTCTGAAGCTGAGGCCTATCTAGGAATAAGAGGAGATCTGGCAGGAAGGTTTGAAGTTATATTTGCATTGGCAGATGAGCTTCAGGATAGTGATTGGGACTCTGACTGGTTAGTTGACACTTCTCAGTCAGAGTGGAAGGTGAAGCTCTATAAAGTCAAAACTTTCCAAGATAAATTGTAATTTGACACTGGGAAATATCAGTATATTTCCTCTCCTCCCTATTGATGTTTTTTGGGAGGATCACAAATGGGTGCAAACAGGTGGCAAAGTATTAGTCAGAGAGAGAGGCAAGAAGCCAGTTAAAGGAGAGATTGTAGCGGAAGGGCCAGGGTCTACTGTTTTTGTGTTGTTGGAAGGAACAGATAACCCACTCTGTTTTCCACTCCATAGGCTGTCTCCGATTTGATCCATGGAGAAAGTGGCTTCAGGATGAAGAGAAGAGGAAGACAACGGGAACTGAGGAGAATAAGCCTACAAGACTGGACCTTTTCTCATGAACTTTGCCAAAAGTCTGAAACACCTCTTTAGTAGAGGAACCTGGGGGGGTTGTTGTATCCATTGTGAATGAATGTTTGGTATGAGTGTCATTAGTGGTTAGGGTACACTCATTTTTTCTGTGTGGTGTCTGAAATAGTCCAGGGCGGAATGGGTTGCGATATATCTTAGTGGACTTTTTCAGACACACATAGATTTGCAATAGAGACGGAGGTTTTGTTTGTTTGTTGATAGAAAACTGGGTTCATACAATGGAAGGTGCCACCTAAACAAACCAAACTGTTTTTTTCACAATGGTGTAGCTTGTCCTGTATTGATTTGTGTCACAATGGGATGGTGATCGTAAACAGTCACACCTAGCCTGGTCAAGACTCAAATCAAATCTGGACTACTGATGGCAATTTATGGTACAACGCTGCCACCTAGAGGTGGGAAAGTGAAATGCATTGTATTTAATTTTCCTAAAGGTGAAAGGGGCGGCGCTTCCAAAGTGTGTGGCCAGTTTCTCTCAATAAAAAGCAGGTAGCTGAAAGGGAGCACTGCACTTCACAAGACGAGGGCTTCACAGGAGGGGGACAGTGCGAGGGGGCTTCACAAGACGAGAGGGCTTGCTTCAAGACCAGGACATACAAAGGATTTAGCAGAGACTGCAACGAGAAGCCATTTGTAGGCCAAGAAGTCCTGTTCATCACGGAATTTGTGGAGCCTGCAGCCTGAGCCAAGTACATTTTCAGTGTTTCCCCTCCTAGAAAGCATTAGATGTACTAGAAGATAGTGTAGTGGGTGAATGTGATAGTATGTTTGTAGCAGCCTGTCTTGTTTATGTATTTGTTTGCTTTTCCTGTAACTAAGTTTGTACACGCAGCATTTTCGCCAAGTAAAGTACTTTTACATGCTACTGGGTCAGTTTCCTTGAAGTTTACTGCAAGAACAGACAACAAATAGAAATTAAAGTTTTGCCAAGCTTTACAGATGGGCTCGTCCTTGGGATAAGCTTTACGTCTCTGAGATTTGTAGTCCAGAGCATTACAGCCCCATAGTGTTTAACCTGTTTATTAATGATATTGGTAAAGGTGTCAATAGCAATGTTTCTGTGTTTGCTAATGACACTAAAATTGGGAGGGTAATAGACAGAGACTTAGACATTATAACATTACAGGAGGACCTGGATAAAATAGGGGAGTTATGTAGTGGAATAGAGTCTTTACAGGATGTCTCCAACTTACAAGCAGATCTGAATGCACTGTGTGATTGGGCATCTATTTGGCAAATTAGGTTTAATGTTGATAAATGTAAAGTTATGCACTTGGGGGCTAAAAACATGCAAGCGTCATACACTCTAGGGCAGGGGCAGCCACAATTTTTCGTCTGGAGATCTACTTTTCAAATGATGAGCTCAATGAGATCTACCAACGAAAAAACACCTGCATTCAGGGGCGGGAGGGGGCGTGGCGGTGCATTGAAGTCAATGCACACCGCAGTCAGGCACCGCAGGCAGGCCTCTCGCCCACAGTGCGATCGCCTGCACCCGGAACCCAGGCACATTAGTGCCTGCGTTCCAGTCCAGTGTGATCCGGAAAAATGCTGCAATTTTTGCAGATCCCACTAGACCAGAATGCAGGCACTTATGTGCCTGCGTTCCCAGGTGCAGGCGATCGCACTGTGGGCGGGGGGCATGGCTGCGGTGCCATTGACTTCAATACAACCCCACACACCCCTCCCGCCCCTGAACGCAGGCAGTCGGCCGGCTTACATTCCAGTGCGTCCTAGAGGCCCGGCTTCCTGTCCTCCCGCGGTGCTCATGTGGCCGACGTTGCACATGGGGAGAGGTGTCCCGCCCCTTTACATCTGCAGCGTCTGACACATTCAGCCGGCAGCCGCACGAGGACCGCGGGAGCATAGCCGTAGCCAGCTTCTTTGGCGCCCGAGGCAAGAAAAAAACCTGTGTGCCCCCTCCCCCCTGAAAATATTTTACTATCATCCAGTTTCTGAATGGGGAGGAGCCTCTGTAGTGAGTGCAGATCTAAGGCTGAGCGGTGAGGGGAGAAAGAGGCGCCGGCTGTCAGAACCTGGCCGAACGCCTCTCTCTCTCCTCACCGCTCGGCCATCTCGATCTACCACTGATCGCTACGCGATCGACTGGTAGATCGCGATCAACCTTATGGGCACCCCTGCTCTGGGGGGAGAATGTTTGGGGGGAGTCAATGCTGGAGAAAGATCTGGGTGTTCTGGTAGATTATAGACTCAATAATAGCATGCAATATAAAGCTGCAGTTTCTAAAGCAAGCAAAATACTTTCTTGAATTAAAAGGGGTATAGACTCCAGAGAGAGAGAGATTATCCTGCCCCTGTACAAAGCATTAGTAAGACCTCATCTAGAATATGCAGTTCAGTTTTGGGCACCAGTTCACAAAAAGGATGTTGTGGAACTGGAGAAGGTGCAGCGAAGGGCAGCTAAACTCATAAGAGGCATGGAGAAGCTCAGCTTTGAGGAGAGATTAACTGACCTGAATTTGTTCTCTGTGGAGAAGAGGCGATTAAGGGGGCACTCTTGATCACCATGTATAAATACATAAATGGCCCATATAGTGAGCTTGGTGCCAAATGATTCACTTTAGGGTCACTGCAAAGGACAAGGGGGCACTCTTTGCGTCTGGAGGAAAAGAAGTTTAACCTTTGCATACAGAAATGATTCTTCACAGTTAGAGCTGTGAAAATGTGGAACAGACTCCCCCAGGAACTAGTTCTAGCTAGCTCAGTTAATTGTTTAAAAAAAAAATCTGGATGTATTCCTAAATGCACAGAATATTACTGGATATGGAGTCATTATAGTACAGTATATCAAGCATCCGAGATTGTTGATCAATCACCACTAAACATTTTGTCCTATGGGATCAGGAAGGAATCCCCCCCCCTTTTGGAGCAAATTAAACCATGTTTTATAGGGGTTTTTTTTGCCTTCCTCTGGATCAACAGGGGGTAATTGGGGGCATAGCATTCTGTTTAGGATGGGCCCGATTTCGATGCTAGCATCGGTATCGGGACATCCCTAGTACCCACATAGGTCAACGTCTCCTGTAAGGAGGTCCAATTAACACGGACGAAAGCCTTCTCCGTGTCAACCGACAGCAAGAGAAGGGGTCTCCACCGAGCCTGCACCATGCGGATGATATTCAGAGTTCGGATGGTGTTGTCCCTAGCGCCATGGCCCGGGAGAAAGCCCACTTAGTCAGGGCAAATGAGGTCGCCCACGAACGGAAGAAGTCTAGAGGCAAGTATGCGAGTGAAAACATTAAGGTCTACATTTAGGAGTGATATAGGACGAAAACTTGCACAGATAGTGGGTTCTTTACCTTCTTTGAGGATTACTATAAATCTGGGCTCTCAGAGTCCCTAGGGAGAACCGTCTCTTCCAGAATCAAGTTTAAGGCAACAAAGTTTGTAGTAGGGCAACGTGAATCCATCAGGGCAAGGGGCCTTACCGGGTTTTATCGTTTTGAACCCCCGGCCGAACTCCTCTCTCCTAATAGGATCCTCCAGCAGCAAGCTCTCCGACAGACATTTCATAACCGAATTAACCAAGTACTTACATACGTATGGTTCTCAGGACAATCCCCACTCCCCTTAGGATTCAATTTATACTGCTTTGTATAAAAGTCCCAAAAACAGGAGGCCATATCTGCAGATTCCAAAAGGAGCTGTCGACCCTATGCACGAATAGAAGGAACATATGTACGAGAGCGTCGCAGGCAACTGCAATCTATCATGGAGCTCCAGAGATTAACTAAACATACAACAAGCACATTACAAATCCCTCCAGCTCACATACCTGCATAGAACCCTCCAACCCCAGAGATATAGAGAGCTCAACCTATAAAGTATAAACTGAAATATAATAAACTCAGACCATCCGTAGCCAAACAGTAGGCGTCCAGATCGAGGGAGGTCATCACGGCCATCCAAGCTCAGTACAGAGCAGACCAATCTGAAACGGCAAGGCCGGAGGGCAGGGTGGGCCATCGAACTTCACTCCAGTAATAGGAGCAGAGAGGATAGACCGTCCCCACTCTGCAAGCCACCGCCGCAGAGCAGGCATGCTCCATAAAGAAGTTAAGCATAAAACAGGCATAACACTAGTAAATTGTAGTTCCCCACTGCATCGATGTAAATAACATTCCTCACACTCACGAAAAAACAATGGCTTCATCCGGCAACTGATCCGGGTGGGAGTGATGGAAGAACCATTCTCCGCAGCCGATAAGCAGGGAAAAGGGGAATCCCAATCTGTATGAGATCCACATGGAACGCAGGTGATCGGTCAGGGGTTTCAAGATCCGCCTGCGCTGTAAGGTTTGTGGAGAGACATTTGGTAAGATCTGGATCTGGGCCCCGTCAAAATCCACTGCACCTTTGAGCCAAGTCTGGTGAAGAATTTCCTCTTTAATAGTAAAGTAATGGACCCGCCAAAGAACAACTCTAGGGCGATTTGCGTCGGGAGAGCGAGCACCCAGAGTCCGATGAACCCGGTCCAATTCTATATGCTCCGTTGGGGGCTTATCCAAGATCTCATTTAGGAGAGCCAAAACTGCTATCATCACGTCCTGCTGCGTGTCGCCGGCGGAAGTGACGTCCTCCGATCTTCACTGCGGGTCCCGATAACTATTTTCATTGCCCGATCTACAGTACACTGTTTGGTACTGTACATCTGCAACGCTATACAGTACTGTACTAATGCAGTACAGTACTGTATAGAGCAGTGCTTCTTAAAGTGTGGGTCGCGACCCCATATGGGGTCCCGCAAGTGAACAGGAGGGGTCACGATATGAATCTTGTTTCGAGCCCAGGCCCCCCCGGCCGTACCCCCTTGATGGCGGTCTCGGCCGGGGAGGCCTGGGCTCGAAACAAGATTTTTTTTGTTTTCGTTTAATGTGCAGTGTAGTGTTGTTTTTAAGGTCACGCCCCCGTGCACTTGGTACCTTCATGAGCACGTGCGCACAGAAAGGTTTTTTCTTTTTTTACATTGACGGAGCTTTCATTAACACAGCAGCGGTGGAGCACAGCTGCTGGAGGTAAAGGTAAGGAGGAAGAGGGAGAGGGGGCTTAGTAGTAGTAGTTGGTAATGACAGACACTGACCGTCCGTCAACGGTATCAACGGTAGAGTTGGGGAGGAGGAGAGACACAGACTGACATTTTGGAGGCGGCGGGTGACGAGGAGAGAGACACTGACAGACGCTGGGGGGGGGTAGAAGAGGAGAGAGACACTGACCGACGCTGGGGGGAAGAGACACCGACTGCCGCTAGGGGAGGGGGTAGACGCTGGGGGAAAAAGGGGAGAGACACCGTCCAACGCTGGGGTCCCTTAAAAATTTCCTCGCCCAAAAAGGGGTCACGAGTGGAGAAAGTTTATGAAGGCCTGGTATAGAGTTCCTCACTTAACGACCGATTCGCTTAACGACCTGGTCGTAGGAACGGAACTTGGTCGTTAAGTGAGGAATACCTGTAATCACATCCCCTCTTGATTGCTTCTTCTTAATAGTTACATAGTATTTGAGGGTGAATAAAGACACAGGTCCATCGAGTTCAACCTCTGTGAGCGTGTGTGTGTGTGTATACGAGTCTGTGTGTGTTCCAGTCATTAAGAGTACCTGTACCCCTGTATGTTATGGTCTCTGATAAAGGTATCTAAATAATTTCTGAATGATTCAATACTCTCTGCTGATACCACTGCTTGTGGAAGAGGGTTCCACAATTTTACCGTTCTAACAGAAAAGAAGTCCCTTGTGGTGAAATCTTTTTTCTTCCAGTTTTAGGTGGTGGCCTCTAGTCTACTTTAGGGAGTTTACAGTGAAAAGTCTATGACTATTAGAATCACCATTAAACAATTTGTACATCAAAATCATGTCCACTCTTGAACAAATTTAAATTTAGCAACCTTGTCTCATAGCTTTGATCCTCCAGCCCCTTAATTTGTTTTGTTGCCCTTTGCTGTACTGTCTCCAGCTCCATGACATCCTTTCTGTGAATTGGTGACTAAAATTGAACTGCCTACTCAGGATGAGGCTGAACCAGTGATCTATAAAGTGGCAAAATGATTGCTTTGTCTCTACAGTACATTCCCTTTTTAATTCAATACGTTTTTATTAAAGATTTTCGGAACATACAGGTAAAAGACAACATATATTACATGCATCAAAGTATCTGCATAACAGTAATGTAGATGCAAAAGGTCCAACTCTCCGGAGCCTGGTCAAAACAATGCAACCCCAGGACAGGTGGTTTAGATATAAAGGATGGACAGCACACGTATGGGTCCCTTTATGCTGTGCCACTTGAGTGGCCTGTTGATTCGTCCCTTCTAACATAGATGACCCAATAAACAGAAACTAGTCCGGGGTACAGAAGACAGGACCACCAGCCACCGTAGTCCAACCAATCTGCAGAGAGGAAGCCTACCTTCAGGGTAGGGCAAGAACTGGAACCTAACAGTAGGATAACCAAAGAAGAAGGTCATAAAGGCTAGGAAAAGCAAGCGAGTCAGGGGGAAACAGAGGAGATAGCTCACAAAGTTTTGTAAAAGGAGCGACGAAGGGTAGAGACACTAAGTAAAAAAAAAAGGGGGAGAGAATAGGAGGACAAAGAAGGGCAGTGGAGAAAGAAAACCTAGAGACCAGCGCTAGGGAAGCCATGGCTACCACCTCCCGACAGAGTGTCCTGTGCCTCCTGTAGGAACCCAGAGCACCTAAGCGAGTATTCCAGTCAGGAATGTATCTGAGGCTCGGAGGTCCAGCCACACGGACCAGGTGATATTGTACCTATCTGTGGTATCATGCTCCTGGGCTAATAGCCGTTGCAGGTCCGCAATGCGGTCCACTTCCACAGTCCACTCCAGTAAGGTAGGGATTACAGGTGTGCACCAGTGCCGGGGGATAACCGCCCTCGCTGCCGTAAGGAAGTGCCTCAAAAAGCCCCTTTCAGGGAGCCTGGTACCATAGTCAACAGTGCGATCCTGGGGTCGTTGGGTATCACTGTACCTGTCACTCGGTGGTGGACATCCAGTATGGCCTGCCAAAACTCTTTAATAGGAGGGCAACTTCACCAGATATGCGTCATATGGCCTGGAGAGGCCTGACAACGCCAGCAGAAGTCCGGAACCTGGGGATAAAACCGGTGGATCATCGTAGGGCACCTATACCACCTGGTCACAATTTTCAGGTTTTTCTCGTGAGCCTTGGAGGCGATAGAGAGTGAGTGAGACAGGGTAAAGGATTTCTCCCAGTCCAGTGCAGTGATAGGAAGCCCCAATTCTCGTTCCCATACCGAGGTATAGTGTGGGGGCTCTGGGCGAGGTGAGGATGAGAGAAGGGAGTAAAGTAGCAAAATAGTATGGGTAGGGGTAGTGGATAGGAGGAGAAGGGAGTCGAAAGCCGTAGGTTCCGATTCCAGAGCCTCAGGTTGAGGGAATGAGGAGACAAAAGAGCAGAACTGTCTATCCGACAGCCATGTGTCATGACTGGAAGAAGCTACCATGGATTCCCGGAGAGCCACCACCAAACGTCTGTGGGAGTCCCTGGTCCATCTACCGAAAGAGGACCGGCTCATCGCTGGAGGGAACGTGGGGTTATTGAAGAGCGGGGTCATAGGTCCAACATAGGAGGAGAGCCCGGAGGAGGTGACCCATCTATCCCATAGGCGTATGGTGTGCAGGGTCAAAACAGGGAAAGAAGGAGGTAAGGCGCGGGATGCTGGGGGGACCCAGGGTAGGGCTTGCAGGTCTGAACCTGCAAGTATGCCCTCAAGCTGAACCCATTGTTTGCAATCGGCTCTATGGAACCAATCCGTGATGCGAAGGACTGATGCTGCATGATAGAGGCGCATATCCGGGACCCCAGCACCTCCCTTACTTTTAGGCAGAGACAACGCTTTGTAGTTCACACGTGGGCGGGACTGATCCCAAATGAACTTTGTAAAAATTTGGCGTAGTTTTTTAAAGAAAGAAGCTGGAGGGGGGATCGGTATAGTCTGGAAGAGGTACAGGAATCTGGGGAGTACGTCCATTTTGATGGCATGGATCCTTCCCAGTCAGGAGATGTGCTTGAGGTCGTATAAGGATAGCTCCAGAGCCGTTTTCCTAAAGAGGGGGGTCATAGTTAAGGGCCCATAACTGAGAGACGTTTGACGAGATAGGGACCCCTAGATGGAGGCAGGGCAGATACGGGACGGGAAGTTAGTTCGAAGTTGAGATAGCCCCCCATTGTCCAAGGACACATTCAGTATCTCTGATTTAGTAAGGTTTACTTTGAAGTTGCTAAGCGAACCAAAGCGGGTGAATTCCTGAAGAATGGAGGGCATGGAGGTATGAGGATGGGTGACATAGATTAAAAGGTTGTCCGCAAAAAGAGCCAGTTTAGGCTGGCAGGGCCCCACCGACAAACCCAGAATCGCTGAATTACCTCGAATGGCCACCGCCAGGTGTTCCATAGTGAGTACATAGAGTAGAGGAGACAACGGACACCCTTGCCGGGTACCACGGGTACCACTGGATATCTTAAAACGTGGGGAAAGAGCCGTTAATATGGACACGGGCCGTCGGGTTCGAGTAAAGGGCCATGATGTTGCGCAACAGAAGGGGCTGAACTCCAATTTGCAGCAAAGAGTGTCGAAGGAAATGCCAGTGCAGTTGGTCAAAGGCCTTGTCTGCGTCGACTGACAAAAGACACAAGGGAATGTTAGAGGCTTGGGCATGTTGCATAAGCAGGATTGTTTTGATGGTGTTGTCTCTAGCTTCGCGCCCTCGCACAAACCCAACCTGGTCAGAGTGAACGAGCCTGGGAAGTATTGGTTGCAAATGATTGGCCAACAATTTGGAAAAGAAT
This sequence comes from Nanorana parkeri, assembly GCF_000935625.1. Classification (NCBI taxonomy): domain Eukaryota; kingdom Metazoa; phylum Chordata; class Amphibia; order Anura; family Dicroglossidae; genus Nanorana; species Nanorana parkeri. Next base: position 263,436 of record NW_017308140.1, on the reverse strand, counting down.
TTCAAATCAACATTGATAAGTGAGATGGGTCGATAATTAGCACAGAGGTTGTGATCCTTCTCGGGCTTGGGGCTCAGGGAAATATGTGCCTCCAACGCCTGAGCCGGGAAGTCTGATCCCAAAGCGATAGAGTTGAAGATCCTAAGGAGGAAAGGGGATAGGAGATCTTTGTACTGTTTGTAGAATTTGGCAGAAAACCCATCCAGACCCGCCGGCACAGATCCAATCACACATTCGAGTTAGTCTATGATAAAGGGGGATTCAAAGGATTCTGCCACCGAGTCATCCAGGACAGGAAGGACAGTATCCTGTATATAGGAGGATAGGTGGGCCTCTCGATCCAAGGCATTCGGTTCAGTCTCTGGGATATTATATAGTGATTCATAGAAGTCAGCGAACGCCTGGTGGTTCGCCGAAGGCGAGTTAACCAGGACATCCGGAGATGTCCGGATCTGCGAGATAAAAGTATGAGAGGATCTAGGGTGTAGGGTCCTAGCCAGGACCCTACCACATTTATCTCTGAATTCATACGCTCGGGAGGCCAACTTAATAGCATATCGGCGTGTGGAGAGTTCCAGTAGCCCCAACAACTTTTGTCTAGCTTGTGAGAGTTGCAGCAAAACCTCTGGATCAGGAGAGCCCTTGTGACGTGTCTCTAGATCTTTAAGAGACTCGAAGGTATCACGGAGGCTTTGCGAACGCTCCCGTTTCAGCCTAGACACTACCCCTCTCCCAACCCAGTGGGAAGCCCTTAAGTCGGTCCTCCGGGGCACCTTGATTCACATACCTCTCCCCTCAAGGCCCCCTCCAGGCGGACTGCACGGGAATCAAAGTCAGCCCGAAATGCTGTTAGTAGATCTCTGACCCCTTGTCCCTGTTCCCTATCCCATCCCATGAGGGTGGATGGCAGGGATGGATCTAGGGAGCTGGCAGTGGAGCTGGTAGGAGAGAGTGAGGCTGTATTTGTAGATGGGGCGACATGTGAGGGTGCTTGTTTCTGGCCGGCCGATTTCACTACGGCCTTCCCCTGTCCCTGTGACGTCACGCCCGTCGTATCCCCTGCAGGCTTACTTTTGCCCGAGGCTTTCGGGGGCATGGTGCGGCCCCCTCCAGAGGGTGGCTGTTGAGGGATCCTCACGAAAAAAGCCACGATATCGCGGGTACTGGCCGCTTCTGCAGCTGGAGCAGAGATGAATCTCGCGGACTTGGGCTAGGTAAGGGGGTCTGGAGGGGAGACAGTCAGCTGTTTAGAGTCCCGGAGTTGCAGAGCTCAGTGGAGTGCGGCCTTAGACCACCATGTTCGGCCACGCCCCCACATTCCCTTTTTATTACAAGACAGTACTTTGCTCGCTTTGTTTGCTGCAGCCTGGCATTGCCTGCTATTGTTCAATCTGCAGTCAACTATGACCCCCAAATCTTTTTCCACTTCTGACTTCGCTATTGGAGCAACCTATTAGACTCAACCTGAGAGCACCATTTCCTTTATGCCCATAGATTGCAGCTTGTATATTAAGCGTTTATCTGGTTTCTTGAAAAAAAACTTTTGCAAAAGCCAGGTACACCACATCCACTGCTTTCCTCTATCCAGCTGTCTAATCACCCCCTCATAGAATGTTAGTAGGTTAGTCTGGCAAGAACGGTCCTTCATAAATTCATGCTGATTATCACTTATTATAACATTGCCACGATCAAAATCCATTAAATAGTCCATTATCATACCCTCATAGAGTTTGCATACTATTGATTAGGGATGTCCCGATACCGATGCTAGCATCGGTATCGGGCCCGATACAGGGCATTTTGACAAGTACTTGTACTTGTCAAAATGCCCCGATACATAGCGCAGAAGCTTGCGCTAAGATTTTTGTTTTTTTAACTTACTTGGAGAGCAACGGCAAGTCGGCGCTGGTCCGGTGGGAGGAGCTCCAGATGGGTTCCTGTTCTGTCGACGCTGAGAACTCATCGACCGCGCGCACCTCTGACGTCACATCCGGGTACTGCCAGTCTGTCAGCTTCACTTAAGGACCTTCCGCGCATGCGTTACCACTCACCAATCATTACATTCCCACACTGCGCCTGCGTCCCTTTCTCACGGCAGTAAACTTCTCCAACTACACACAGCTCCTGTCCAGTTCAACTACCATGCCCTTCTCGTTGAGTTTGCGAATGGCTCAAAGGGAGGTCCTGAAAGAGCCTCCAAAACTAGAGGAACATCCCAAGACAGATAAAGAAGCCTATTAGGAGGATATACTTTACTCACCACCTTCAGAGACTTGGAAACGCTCTGATTCTGAGTCCACTTGATCCTAGTGATGGCTGATGTAGCCGACACCTGTACCTTGAGGGAACTAAGGCTCATCCTTTTGTCCAGACCTGTGTGGAGGAACCCCAAGATCGCCTCAGATGAGATTTGAGAAAGGACAATGCCGTGGTCTATTGCCCATGTGGAAAACACCATCCACATGCTACAACATACAGAGGAAGTGGACACCTTCCGGGATTTCAAAAGCGTATCAATAACCTCCTGTGAAAATCCAGACTTTTTCAGCCTTTCCATTTCAGCAGCCAGGCCGTAAGACAGAGGTGCTGAGGATGCGGGTGCTGGACCCGTCCTTGAGACAAGAGAATCTGCGTTTTGATGCGTTTAGTGCAGTTAGATGCAGGTAAAGTAGGACAAGCAGTACTTTTCCTGACTGTAGTTGAACTGACTGCAATGGTGTGGATTAGGCACAAGAAAGCCCATAGGAAAGCATTGTGATGTATTTTGACTGCAGCAGTCAAAATAAATGGACTGCATCACAACTGCATATGGTGTGAACATGCCCTTAGAGCCTGTTCACAACATTTTCTGGTCCGGATCTGGAGCAGATCTGCAGATGCTGAGCAATGTGTGCAGCACGTTTTTTGACGTGTATTTGATGCGTTTATACCGCATTCCAGACGCATTCCATTTTTTTTCCAGTTAGCTGCAGTGCGGTGCGTTTCTGGCACATTTTGTTGCGTCTTGAGGCGTTTGTGCGCTTTCCGGACCAGAGAAAATGTGACATGCAGTATCTTTCTTTGTCCGGAATGGAAAGCACTGCGCTCGTGTGATCTGGGGCCCATAAAACACATAGGGATACATTGTGATGCGTTTTTAGTGCAGGAGATTCACTGCAGCCCTGCGAACTGCTCTGGTCTGGACAGAATCCGGACATCGTGTGAACAAGCCCTCTTTCATGATTTTTCTAAAGAGATTGATTTATTTAATATATAAGTTTGTTTATTTATGTATTTATTTTAATAGTTGAAATGGACAGCGCAAGCGCAGTGTATAGTTCGCAAACATGACGAGAAGGGCACGCATGCGCAGAAGGTCCTTATGTGTTCTTAGCAGAAGGTCCTTATGAGTTCTCAGCGTCGACAGAACACCGGAAACTGTCCATAGGACCTGAGAGCATTCGCAGACCAGCTAAATTAGGATCCCACCTGGAGCTCCTCCCACCGGACCAGCACCGACTCGCCGCTGCTCTCCCGCACAGTGCGACCTCACCAGCGAGACAACTAACAGTGAGTGAGGGCCTGGGGTCCCTCATAAGAACGATTTATTGTATTGGCAGGGGAAAATACAGTGTTTCCCCGAAAATAAGACACTGTCTTACATTTTTTTTAGCTAAAAAAAACACACTAGGTCTTTTTTTCAGGGTAGGTCTTATTTTCGGGGAAACAGGGTAGTAAATTATTGTCTGCAGTATGTACTCTATATGTATTACTTATACCTGTAGAGTCCATACTGCAGACAATAATTTACTACCCTGTTTCCCCGAAAATAAGACCTACCCTGAAAAAAAGACCTAGTGTGTTTTTTTAGCTAAAAAAACACACTAGGTCTTTTTTTCAGGGTAGGTCTTATTTTCGGGGAAACAGGGTAGTAAATTATTGTCTGCAGTATGTACTCTATATGTATTACTTATACCTGTAGAGTCCATACTGCAGACAATAATTTACTACCCTGTTTCCCCGAAAATAAGACCTACCCTGAAAAAAAGACCTAGTGTGTTTTTTTAGCTAAAAAAACACACTAGGTCTTTTTTTCAGGGTAGGTCTTATTTTCGGGGAAACAGGGTAGTAAATTATTGTCTGCAGTATGTACTCTACAGGTATATGTAATTCACCTCCCGATCTACTGAGCCGACCTGTGACAGTCTCATTGTCACAGGTCGGCTAGAACTATGAGGTGAGTGGAAATCACTCATCTCATAGTTCTCCTTTAAATTAAAGTTCTTCATAATCATAAAGAAATTGGCCTAAAATCATTAGTCTGCATTGTTTTTTTTTTTAAAGTCACCTGTCCCTTTAAGAAAAAGTATCGGTAATTGGTATCGGCAAGTACATGAGGGGAGGTACTTGTACTTGGTCTTGAAAAAGTGGTATCGGGACATCCCTACTATTGATGTTAAACTGACTGGTCTGTAGTTCCCAGGTTGGTATTTTGAGCCTTTTCTGAATATTGGTACTACCGTTGCCTTACGCCACTCACTTGGTACCCTTCCAATCATTATACACTCCTTGAAAATGAGGAATAATGGTCTCGCTATAACCTAGTGGAGCTCTTTAAGTACCCTTAGGTGCAGGTTATCTGGTCCTAATGTTTTACTCACATTAAGTTTCTCTAGTTTTTGTTGCACCCCGGCTACCGTCTGCACGGCTACCGTCTGCGGTATCTTACACACTAAGCTACTCACATGCTTATCTCCATTAAACCCGTCTTTTTCCTTAGTGTATACTGAGGATAAAAATTTATTTAATACCTCCTTCTCCCTGTCATTTTTTTAGGTACAATCTGTTTTATTGAAATTTTTTGATACACAGATCAAAGAAAAAGCATATACATAAAGGAGAACAGCCACAAGGGGATAATACAAAAGAACAAGAGGCGGGCGTCCCGCAGGCAGCCCGACATAGCATGGTATCAATACAGACATTGGTGGTCAGACGGTGGAGTGAGGGTCCGACCCCTAATCATGTGGATAATCAAATCCTGAAGAGTAGTTTGTAGCAAGGGTTCAGGCCCCGTCACTCCACCCACCCTTGAGTATAAATCCCACTGCTCCAGTGACTAGGGAGGGAAATAGATGTGAAGAGGGTGATCTGTCCATGTGGCGGGGTTCCCTTACTCTGTTATACAGCACAAGTGGGGGATATGCGGACAGGGAGGCACGAAATTTAGAGGAAAACCACCAAGACGAGATGAGCAAAGTGGGTATAGGAGAACGGACAAAGGAGTACTGGGAAGGTCCCACCCCCTGCCAGGGTGTCCACTGAGCCCAGAGGTTAGTGGGAGATAGCTTCCAGGAAGCCCGCTGACTCCCTGAAAGTGAGCCAGGCAGACCATGCGAGTACATATCGAGGACCAGCGTCACGTTCCTCAGCCAGGAGGCCCTCCAGATCGGCTATGCGGTCCATTTCCACAGACCATTCGGCCAAGGTGGGCACCACCAGCGTACGCCAGTGACGTGGGATTACTGTCCTAGCAGCCGTGAGAAAGTGGCGCAAGAGGCCTGTTTTCGCCGACTTGAGCGACCCAGGGTCGTCCGCCACCGCTTCACCTGTCACCCTGAGGTACACATCCAGTATCGCCCGCCAGAATCCCCGGATCGGAGGGCAGCTCCACCAGATGTGGTTTATGTGACCCAGAGAGTTATTACAACGCCAACAGGAGTCTGAGACACTAGGGTAAAAGTGGTGTAGGGTCTCTCGTGGTCTCTTCTTCTCGTGGGCTGTGCTGTCAATGGAGAGTGAGTGAGTATGAATGACTTCACCCATTCGTCTTCTACCAAGGAGGCCCCCAGTTCCCGTTCCCACACGAAGGTGTAGGTCGGTAGGGCAGGGAAAGCCAGGGAGGAGAGAGTCCGCATGGTTCGTAGGCGCAGAGGCCAGGAGGAGAGAGTCCAAAGCTGTGGGGGCCCCATCGAAGGTATCCACATTGGTGAAGGTGGATATGAAGGAGCGGAATTGCCTGTCGGCCAGCCAAGCCCCCCGCACCGGTTCGGGTGGGACTCCACTAGTCGCTGGGAGGTCTTTCAGAGCTGAGACCAATTGTCGATGGGAACTCCTGGTCCATCGCCCAAATGAGGAGCCGGATAGTGCCGGAGGGAAAGAAGGGTTACCGAAAAGAGGGGTCATGGGCCCCACATAGGAGGAGATACCGTAACGGACCACACAACGATCCCATAGTTTCAAGGTGTGGGCCGTCAGAAACGGGAGAGAGATGAGTCCAACTCACTCCCCCCTTGGGAGTCTGCTGGATAAAACTTACGTCTCCCCTCCAGCAGCTGCGCTCATCTTCTGGCAGGTTAAAGAAAGCTCCTCCGTCTGAAAAGAAAAAAAACAAACCTTCCTGCACGTACGTGGTCAGGAAGGTACCAAGTGCAGGGGGGGGCGTAGTAATTGCACCACACATATTAAACTAAAAAAAAAATCTTGTTTGGAGCCTGCCCCTCTGATGGCAGCCCTGGCCGGGATTCGGATCGCGACCCCCCCATTCACTTGCGCGACCCGACATGGGGTCACGACCCACACTTTAAGAAGCCCTGCTCTAAACAAGTAGTTACCAGCCAATTGATGGAGGGTCTCCTCCCCCAGGGATACGTTGAGTATCTCCGATTTGGAAATGCTGACCCTAAAATTACTTAGAGAGGCGAAAAGAAAAAATTCCTGTAAAATAGTAGGTAGTGCAACGTGGGGCTGAGTAACGTAGAGCAGTAGGTCGTCTGCAAATAGAGCGAGCTTGGACCTGATGGTCTCCACTGAAATGCCCCGGAAGGTGGGATTCCGACGAAGAGCGACTGCCAGATGTTCCATGGTGAGGATATAGAGGAGGGGGGACAGTGGACAGCCTTGGCGCGTGCCATTGAATAGTTGAAAACTAGGAGAGAGGGAGCCATTGACGCGTACCCGAGCAGATGGGCCGGAGTATAAGGCCAGCACGTTTCTCAACATATTGGGGCGGATGCCCAGTTGCAGCAGAGTATGTTTAAGGAAAGTCCAGTCCAGGCGATCAAACGCCTTGTCGGCGTCAACTGAAAAGAGGCAGAGGGGGTCTGGGCATAGTGCATCAATAACAGAGTCCTGATGGTGTTGTCTCACGCCTCCCCATCCCGGACAAACCCCACTTCGTCAGTGTGGATCACCCCCGGGAGAAGGGGCTGAAGATGGTTGGCAATCAGTTTGGCAGTTTCATGTCAACGTTGATCAGCAAGATTGGTCGAAAGTTCGTACAGTGAGAGTGGTCTTTGCCTGGTTTAGGTATCAAGAAAATATGGGCCTCCAGGGCTTGTCACAGGAAGGAGGCTCCCTGAGCCATCGAGTTGAAGACGCGGAGCAAGAAGGGGGTAAGTTTGTCACGAAAGGAGTTATAGAACTTCACCGTGAACCCGTCGGGTCCGGGGATCTTGCCAACCGGCCTCGACCGAAGGGCCACGAGAGAGAAATAAAAACAGTCCAGCTGACTACAGGAACGGTGAGGAGCGGGAAAAAAAGGGGGTGTAGTTGCGAGCCGTCGGGTGAAGCACTCTCCACACGTCTACCAAGTGGAGACTGGAGAGTTGTTTTTTGACACTGCAAAGTTTTGGAAAGGACAAAGCTGAGCAGCCAGTGGACGAGTCCACTGAGGGGTATAGGGCAAGGTTGAAATCTCCACCTACCAGCACTGGGCCCTCAGCAAATTCCTCAAGAACCTTCAAAAACTGAACCGCGGTAGCAGCTTGATTTGTGTTAGGGAGGTTAAAACATTGGCCAGGGTAAAGGTCCGACCCCTGAGCGACAGTTTGAGCAAGAGGTAGCGGCCGAAGTAGTCCGCCTGATGGTCCACCACCGTGGCCGGAAGAAACCACCCACGATTTCTGGATAGCATTAGAGCTGTGGTACCAAAATGGGTAGTACCTATTGGCACACGTGGGGGTACGATCTGTTTGGAAGTGCATCTCCTGGAACATAGCAATATGTACCCGACTTTTATGGAGGTGGTATAGGATTTGTCCTCTCTTGGACGGGACATTAAGTCCCCTAGCGTTGTAGGTGCAGATGTTCAATTCTGCTGAGGAAGAGGGACCGACACTACGCGCAACGATGCCCAAAGTACCAGCAAGAGGGGATAGCCAGGAGGCCAAAGATGGGAGAGTATGAGCTCTAGAAAAGAAAGGAAGTGAAAAAACACAGGGGGGGTCAGAGTGGGAGAAGGAGGAAGAGGGAAGTATAAGCGACGGACAATAACAAAAAGAAAATAAAAAAGGGCGGTGGCAGAAAATACCCCCCTACCCCACCCCGCTACTAAAACAAGAAACTTCTAGCAAATGCTAGAGTGCAACAATCTCCATAGGAGATGCAGTGCCTACTTGGGGAAGTGGTCGACCAGGAAGAGGGTGAGGCGCCAACCGGGGCCAAACCTTAAGTTGCACACAGGCAACAATAGCAACCCTCAAGTCAGTTGCTAACCGCAAAATAGCAGGAGGAAGCCACCACGGCCCAACATCGTCCACCACAGAGCCAGGAAAATCCACTGTGTTTCCCCTGTCACCCCTCCACGCACCCTCCCAACAGGGAGACAATACTGGGAGGAGGAGGGCCTGGTCCAACAGGGCCCGCAAGGGGAGGGGCGTCCCGTGTGACATTCCCTCTTTAACACATTACCCAGCCCCGGATCAAAGTCAACTAAAACAACACACACAAAGTCAGCCCTAAAAGATGAGAACAGGTTCCTTATCTCACCTGTTGCTGGAGGGTCTGACTCAGTGAAGTCTGCTGGCGAAGGTGGATCCAGGGCGGCTGACTGTACAGGCATCTGTGTGGTAGAGTGGGGCGGGTCAGGGGGGTCACAAGCGGTTGAGGGACGCCATGTGCCGTGTGTCAGTATTGATCACAGGGGGTCTAAGAATGTCGGGTGTCTCCAGTGGCTACGCGTTTCGAGGGGTTGCCTCTTTATCAAGCCTCAAGGTGCAACGCGTAGCCACTGGAGACACCCGACATTCTTAGAATGACATTCTGTAGCTCCTCCCCCTTTTTCGCCGTTCCTGACCGACGCGGCTCGGCCAGCCGAGAACGTGGGCGGCCATACGGATGCACACCCAGACTGGACCAGCCACTCACACCACCGGGGACATCTCTTCGAGCCAGGATCTGTCCAAGGAGAGGGTCGCACAAACAACGGGGGAGCTCCTAACTGTAAGTCCTTTTTGTTTGCTGTTACATTGCCATAGACACCAAGACTCCACACTTAAAGATGTATTAACGCTCCTTATTACATAGATCCACTGGGCCCTTCGCTAAAACCAAATACACTCACACCACTTTTGGTAGTTGCGCTCCTGATTTTTTGTTTTTGGATCTGTAATATGTTTTTCGTAATCTATTTTAGCTGCCTGGATTGTACTTCTAAATCTCTTATTGCATTCCTTGTAGCTCTGAAATGCCAATGCAGTCCCCTCCATCTTATATTTTTGAAATGCCATCTTCCTCTTGTTGATATGTTGTTTTACCGTTTTATCTAGCCATGAAGGTTTCACTCTTGTTTTTTTTATTTTTGTTGCCCAATAGTATGCACTTGCTAATGGCATTGTGCAATGTATTTTTTAAACAATCCCACCTCTCATCAGTGTTCATTGTTAGAAATAATTTGTCCTATTTAGTGGCATTCACTAGATGATGCAGCTTATGGAAGTTTGCCTTCCCTGTGGTCACTGTTACCCAATTTATGCCTAATCGCTATGTCCGCAACTTGGTCTGCATTATTTTAAAATTACAAGATCTATAATTGCATTCTTCCTGGTTGGGGCACCTACCATCTGAGCAATGAAATTGTCCCGCAACAGGTTTAGGAAACGGCCAGCCTTTGTTGAATGAGTGGTTCCATTTGCCCAATCAATGTTCGGATAATTAAAGTCCCCCATTACAACAACATTTCCCTGCTACAGTATTTCTATTTGGGAATGTAGGTGAGCCTCCTCCTCTTCCCTTATGTTTGGGGGTTTATAACACACACCCACAATTAGTTTACAACTTGCTTCAGTCTTACCTAATTCTAGCCACAAAGGCTCAACACCATCGTGAGGTCATCTCGTATGTGCACAGATAGATTGCTTTTCACATATGTGCATACCCTTGCCCCACTCTACCAACCCTGTCCCTCCTAAACAGGTTGTACCCTTATACATCAGTTGCCCAGTCATGTGAGCTGTTTAGCCAAGTTTCTGTTATTCCCTCTATATTGAAGTCCTGTTCGCGTAGAATAAATTTGAGCTCTTCCAATTTGTTTGCTAGGCTTCTAGCATTCATTTTAGTTTGGTGTTAGTGGTTTGAGTTCTATTATTACTCATTGCTGAAGTGCAACTAAATTCTGTATCTGACCATGGTAAGGTTGATTCATTACTAAGTAGATTGACCGGAGTGAGCCCTCTGTCCCCCCTTTTATTGCAGCCCTCTATATTATTTGCCCTATAGTGCCTTGCTCTCCATTTATTATACCAATTTTTAATCCCTGCCCCCATATTCTTGTTTGAAAGGTCCTCCAGTCTTTTAACCATTTTCTCCCCCAAAAGTGCTGCACCTTCCCCATTAAGATGCAGCCCATCTCTGCTGTAGAGATGGTAACTGACTGAGAAGTCAGCCTAGTTCTCCATTAACCCAACCCCCTTTCCTACACAAGTTCTACAGCCACTTGTTCAGTTCTCTTAACTTCCTCTGGTGTGGCAGTATCTCAGAAAATACTACCGTGGAGGTCCTTTTCTTCAACCTAGCACCTAATTCTTTGAAATTGGTTTTTAGGGCACTCCACCTTCGGCGATGTGCCAAACACGAACCCCTGGTAAGCAGCAGACTGTTCGACACACACAATCCCAGTGACTGATTGCCCTGTCTGACCTTCTGATAATAGAGACCCCCACCACCAATATCTGTTTCTCCTTCCCATCCTTCCTGCTCCCATACTTACTGGTGCAGTCATTCCCCTGGCGAACAGGGGAAGCATCCTACTCCAGCAATGCTACCCCTGAACTATTATCCCCAACATCATGCAACTGGGCATATTTATTGGGGTGTATCAATTCAGGACTAGCCTCTCTTACACTCTTCCCTCTACCTTGCCTTCTAACAGTAACCCAGCTACCCACCTCTGGATCCTGCACCTCTCTATTCCCCTCCTCCTTTATACCGCCTTCCACCACCCTGTACAAACGATACCAAGAACACGGTATAACTACTTCAGGACAGGACATTTTTTGACGGTGGGCAGTCCTGAAGTAGTTAAATAAGATGTGGGTGTTTTTACCTGCCCTAATATACATTGTTTTAAAAAAAACTTTTTTGTAGCCCTAATGAAGGGGGATTTTTTTGACCCCCACGAAATGCATTGACTATATTTGTATGCTGGTTGTTATCAGACATTACTTACTTCTTTCCAAATCACCTAATTTGGTTCTCCCATTTGATTTATTGATTCGGATAACCCCCCCCCCCTTTTCAGCCGAAGGGCCCCACTTTTTACTAGGCTTGAAGGGGGATTTTTTTGACCCCCACGAAATGCATTGACTATATTTGTATGCTGGTTGTTATCAGACATTACTTACTTCTTTCCAAATCCCCTAATTTGGTTCTCCCATTTTATTTATTGATTCGGATAACCCCCCCCCCCCTTTTCAGCAGAAGGGCCCCCATTTTTAATAGGCCTTAATAGCAATTTTGCTGATTTGGTCGAAACTTTATGTCCAGCTCCTCACACCTACCATTTAAAAGTATACAAAAACAGTGACTGCAGCTAATTAGCTGCAGTCCCCTGTTCAGCTGACGAATTTCCACCTGGCTCCTTCGGCAAAAGTTGATTTTGCAACTTTTGCACAGAGAAGACAACTGATTTGCAAGAGGTGAAAGAGCAACCTCAATTGAACAAAATATTATTTTTGTACACCATGAAATCCTTTTGTTTGCGTTCATTGAATGACACAGCAAAGATTATAGCTCTGGAACCACTGGGTTATAGCACCACCTGCAGGAGTAGTATGCTACGCACAAAATAAAACAAAAAACAGCCTAGGGACAGCCTATGCTGGTATCCAACCCCCCACCTGCCAACCAAATCTCAGTTAGTAATAAGCAGTGAGGCTGGATTCACACCTAGGCGTATCGAATATGCGCGTTTCGTGTCGCGCCATTCACAGTAAAAGAAACGCGCGTTTCCGAGGGCTACTTGTCTATATCACAATGGAAACGCGCGACAAAAACGCCCCAAAGAAGCTCCTGTACTTCTTTGGGTGTAGGATGTAGCATGTTCATACGTCCTGTAATACGCCCATGTGTGAACCATAACCATAGGAAATAATGGGATTTCGGTGTTTGAGCGTTTTGCAGAGCGTAGGAACGCGCTACAAAACGACCAGGTGTAAACCGGTCCTAAGGGGAAGACACTCTCACACACATAGAGGGCAGGTGCTGTGTCCTTCAATAAACGCAAAACAAAAGGTTTTTTCGGTGATTAGAAAAATCCTATTTTCCCTGCCATTTATTGAAGGACACAGCAAAGATCGTAGATCTGAAACCACTGGGGACGTCAAACAGTGGTGAAGAATGAGGGGCAGAACAACAATAACCAATACCCCTAAAAACAAAACATGCAGGATCAAAGCGCCACCTGCAAAACCTTACATCCAAAACTTGCATCCGCAGATGCCATTATGTCAACTTTATAGAACTGAAGCACTATGATGCAAAGCCCAGAACACACCAACTGCACTAGTTGAATGAGCATTGATATGAAAAGGAGGTTCCTGACCCTTGTGAGCATAAACCTGGACAATGGTATTCTGAATACATCTAGAAATAGCAGCGGAAGGGGCAGCCTGACCCTTCCAAGGACAACCCTCTGTCCCTTAACACCTGGCTGTCAATAGCCAGGACGTTAAAGCCAGCGACTGATGGAAGATGGGACCGTGACATAGAAGATCCGGTCTGAGTGGTAGATGCTAGGGATCATCAACTACCAGCTGAATCAGGTCCGCGTACCAAGACCTCTGTGGCCACGTCTGGAGCGACTAGAATGACTGGAATCCCCTTGGCTTCTATCCTGCAAAGAAGATGCGGCAGAAGCTGTACTGGCGGGAAGGCATAAATCAGAGCGTAATGGTCTCACAGAGACACCAGAGCTTCCGTCACTTCCGCCCACGAATCCCTGATTGTGGCTATGAACCAATCCACCTTCCTGTTAAGATGAGACGCCAAGAGTTCCATGTCCTGTGTCCCCCAATGAAGACAAATCTGATGAAACACCTCTCCGGATCTAAAGACTGCCGACTGAGATAATCTGCCTGCGAGTAATTGACCCCTGGCATGTACACTGCGGACAGAGCTGGAACGTGCCCTTCTCTCACCGCAGCCATGCTTCTTGTTCCTTCTTGATGAATGATGTAGGCCATGGCCGTGGCATTGTCTGATTTGACCCTGACCAGTAGATCCTGGAGACCACTGGTCCAACAACCGGATCACTCAAAGTTCCAACACATTTTTCAGAAGACGTGATTCCTCCAATGACCCCCAGGTCGATCTGCACCCCAGAACACCTTCTCACCCAACAAGACTGGCGTGTGTTGTCACGACCATCTAGTGCAGTTTCCATCTTGAACTTGCAACCCTGCACAAAGGTGTTCAGTTTCTTGAGATCCAGTATGGGAAGAACCCCATCCTTTTAGGGACAGTAAAGAGGTTGGAATTAAAGCAATCACCTCCTGCAATAAAAGATCTGCGACCATGAGATGCAGATCTGCCAGTCACTGAGGAGAAAGACACAGATTTGAAAAAAACCAAGATCTCTATCTTGTAACCGGAAGAAACCAGTTCGCACACCAAAGTGTCCAAAATGCGAGACAGCAGAGAGAAGCAGAAGTGGGGCAAACTTCATGCAGAGGAGGGCTTCTGGGTGGGTTTGGAGGACTGATGTTTGGGATTCATAGAGGAAGAAGGCTTGGTGGACTTGTTTCCTATGTCCGAGAAAGTTGAGGGTTGACAAGGCATTCATGGGCAGAAAAAGAAGAGCAGGACTTTCCCACGTTGCTCTTTGGGCTTTCTGACCTGTGGTAGAAAAGTGCTCTTGCCTCCGGTAAGATTCTTAATTATCTCATGCAGCGGAGCGCCAGCTAAATGGTCCCCCCTGAAGGGAATTTCGATGAAAGCTTTTTTAGAGGTCTGATCAGCTGACCAGAACTTAAGCAACATTAATCTGTGGAGAATTACAGCAGAGACATTTTGGAAACCAAGGGTTCGTCATCCAGAGCAGCATTGCAGACATACTTCAAACCTTGATGCAACAGCTATGTCCACACTGTCAAAGTTTGGGAAACCAGGGCTGAGGCTAAGACCGCCATAGCAAGGCTCTAGCGACGAAATACATGAAGTCCTTGAAGTCGTCTCCACCATGGGATTCCAGAAGGATGGAAATCCCTCCATAAAGGATAACCGTAGCCTTATTGAGACAAGAAACCTGTGGGTCTATCACCAGTGGAGATGACCACTATTTAAAAATGGAATCCTCAAAAGGATACAAAACCGCAAAACGCTTTGGTACTGAAAAGGACTTGGTGGGATGCTGCCACTCCTTGTAGATAAAGTCATTAAAATAAGATATGTACTGAAAAGTCCTAAACTGAACTGGAGGGACCCAGGAGGAACTGGGAGCATCCTCAATCTTTAAAGTTTCTCTGACAGAACAAATGAGTGTAGATATCAATTCCCGTTCCTGGAGCATAAAGGAAACCGCCGTCTCATCCTCACCACCAGACACATCCGGCGCGGAATCTACTGGATTAGATAGGTCCAATGCGACTGAGGCATCCTCCTACATATCAGACCGGTGGAAGGAGAAGGCAGTGGACATTTCTTAAGCAGATTTTTGTAATAACGCACGTTCAATATGTGAAACAAAGCCATCCATAGCAAAAGTAAAAGTCTCAAAGGAGAGACTAGTACCTGGAGCACTTAATGACACTAGGGCTGCAACTAATGATTATTTTCATAATCGATTAGCTGGCCGATTATTTTTTCGATTAGTCGGATAAAAAATAATTAAATAAATAAAATTGTATTGTAAACACATGGCCCGTGATTAGCTTCAGCCAGGGAATGACAGATGCCAGTGGCAAGATTCCGCAGACGGCAGCTGAATGTAAATACAGCAGGTGGGCTGATGCAATAGCCAGCCTGCTATTGACCATTTTAAATTGCAATAGCCAATAGCAGGCTGGCTATTGTTCCCCTCTCGCTGCTTGCTGTGCCCTCCTCCTAGTACAGAGGAGATAGCTAGTGGATCCAACCAACTAGTCTTTTGGACCCCCAGCATCGCCTTAAAGAGTACCTGTCACCACCATCTGTGTAAGCCCCCCTATGTGATAGCAATTAAAGTAAAAGAAAATAAAGAATAAGTTTTTAAAATGAACATTAAATAAAATAAATCTAAAAATAATTTTAAAACATTTTCAAAGGCCCCCGCGAGCATGAGCATCTTCACGTAAACATGCGTCGGGTGCGCGCCTAAGTATGAAAACGCACTACACATTATGGGTATCACCGCGCACGCCGGAGTGAGAGCAATAATTCTCAGTCCAGTATTTTTGGGTATCTCTATACTGATGACCTGTGGGGGTTTTTAAAGCGTCGTCTATGGACTTTTTTGGGTACTGAATTTTGTCGCTGTTTCACGCACACAATTTGTAATCTAGGCATGTTGGGTATCTATTTACTCGTTGTAACCTCATCTTTTATATTTTATTTTACAAATGGGTATTTAATTGTGTTTTGGGGCATTTAAGTACATTTTTCACTAAATTTTGGGGTTTGATAAGGAGTTGCGCTAATATCATGCAACATAAAAATTTGCAACTGCCACCATTTTATTCTATAGGGTCTTGGCTTTCAGAAAATATATAATGTTTGGGGGATTTAAGTAATTTTCAGGTCTAAAATGTGGAATATAACATGGGTGCAAAAAATAAAGAAAAAAAAAGCCTCAGTCATGAAGGGGTTAACACAGTCTATGACACCATGGTGATTAAATTAAGGCAACCGAGTTGCCCATGTGGATGTACAGTAAATGCATTTAAACAGATAAAGGCACTTGAATAAGTGGCAAAATGTCTTCAGCATTACTAAACAAGTCCCGATAAGGATGACTGGCTACCACCAGCAGTACTCTCTATATGTACTATAAATACCTGTATGATTAATTGAAATAGTGGAACTTGAACACAGAATCTGACATCTACTACTCTTTCCCCAGCCATTTTCTAGTTCTGCTACATTTACCCCACCATTTTATTATTTCCTTATGTCATCCATTTTCTGCCTTCCAATAATGAAAGTAGTTGAAAGAACAGGTGATATTTGTTTATTTATTATTGGTATTTATATAGCTCCAACTATTTTTTACACGGTGCTTTACACAATGCACATTCACATCAGTCCCTGCCCTCAAGGAGCTTACAATCTAAGGTCCCTATCTCACAGGCAAGGGCCATTTTACACAGGAACTAATCAAACTACCAGCATGTCTTTGGAGTGTGGGAAAAAAACCCACACAAGCACCAAGAGAACATAAAAACTCCTTGCAGATAGTGACCTGGCTTGGATTTGAACCAGGGACCCCCAGTGCTGCAAGGCAGAAGTCCTACCGGCTACACCACTGTTCTGATTTACTATCCAGTGATAACATTTACTGCTGTAAGAGCCTTTCTGTGCACCGCGGCACCTGTTTACAGTGCGAGCAGCAAACCTCCTCCTTCCTGTGGATCGGTGCCGCCCGCACCCTCCGAGACCCCTGGTGAGACTGCACAGCCCAGCATAGACCCCACACAGCCACCTGAGAGTCTGCACAGCCCACCATAAACCCTGAATAGCCCACATGAGAGTCTGCACAGCCCATCATAAATCCCGCATAGCCCATCTGAGAGTCCGCACAGCCTACCATAGAACCTGCACAGCCACCTGAGAGTCTGCACTATTACACTAATTGCCATTGTTTTTCCTAGGCTTCTATTTCAGAGCTAGTTATTTAGATATTACTAAAACCAGTAGTAATCGTATGCAGAGGCAATTATTTAATATGATAAAGAGTAGATACATTTATATGGTCTTACAGGTACAACTGGCCCTTTGAGGGCAACCATAATGCTGATGCATGCAGCCCGCGATGAAATTGAGTTTGACACCCCTGAGGGTTAAATTTTGCATAATGCAATCCTGCAAAACAAAGTAGCAGAATTTGGCAAGCTCCCTCTTTCCTCCCTCTCCCTCCTTTTCAGAGCACCTTCCACTCCCTCATTTTAGTTGCTTATTCCATTTCCTTCTCTTACTTCCTCTTATCTTGTATAATCTCTTCTACTTCAAGCTTTCTGTTATTTCCTCTTACTAAGTTTTGTCTTTCCAGGTCATGTTTCACTGACAACTATCACTGTTTCTCCTTTTAGTTTCATATAGTTCTCTTAAATAAGTGTCATTTCCACTACAGCTCTATTTTATTAATTACAACTGAATTCCCTTGTCCAACATCATTCACACATCTCTGCTTAGACACCATAGAAACTTTGTGGATGCTGAAGGCAGACAGACATGTTTTCAAGTCCTTGTTTTACAGAGTTGCTCTATGGGAAACCAACATTGCACTCATAATATTGACACTGGTGAAAGGCATGCCAATATTTATAGAGCCTTTCCTTTTTTAATATCAGACATGTCATGCGTGTGTGCACTATCCATTGCTTAAGCAAGTCTGCAGTTAATGGTGTAATTCTCAGCTTTCAGGCTTGTTCATCTTATGCTTGTCTTTGCAATCACAATCACTCCATGAGGAGATATTCCACACCAGGCAGGAGGCATGCAGGTTTAGGTTATAACAAAGATGTTGAAAATCAGACTCTAAAAATAACAGCTGTAGCAAAAGACAAAAGATTGTGGACGTACTGGAATACATGTCTGCAGTCAAGTTCTCGTGCCACAGTTCTGTATCTGAGAGACTGTATGGATGTACTTGTGCATTGTCATTTCCAACCACCTGCTTAGAGTTGTTGCATGCAGGGTAATCCTGTCTGGATGATACTACTCAAGCTCAACAGCTCCAAGCAATTGTATTTGGAAGATGCTGGAGGTGTAAAGCGCCGCTGTAGGAGATAGAAAGTACTTAGAGGGGAAAGGGGACAGGGTGAAGTCCTGCTGGGTTGGGAATTCCTGGTGAAAGGGGTTATCAAGTTCTGCCAAGAAGGGGTACGATGTATGTACAGTTGCTGTGTTAGAAAATATGCTGTAATTTACAGAGGATAAAACGCCTGTTGATATTTAGTCATGCTCTTAAAAATATCCACAAGTCTTTGGGCCAGAGGCATAACTCACCTATTTTCCATGCATTTGTTCTTTGCAAGGTTGGCAGTGACCCAGGAGGTTTGTAATTCCTGAAGCCTATACTGGTTGTCAGCAATTCTGTCCCTCAAACAGTATATTGTAATTTTGGCACTTCTCTGGTTTTTACAAATGTTTTTGGGAAGGTGAGGCCACCAAGGAGCCAATTGTTCTTCCTAGTAAAGGGAGGGACAACACTTGCGTATATTTTCCTCATCTTTATCAGATTTTTACCAGTGTCTGGTCTAAAGGTTTTACAAACACTAATTAGATATTAACTGCTCTTTTGTTTTTAAAGCAGATATTCTGTTGGGACAGTAGGGTCAGTGTACACTTTGTCAATCAGCGCAGCAAACCAGCAAAATATATTGGTTTACCATATTGATCACTTTTGTGCTTAGCGCAGGCAGAGTAAGGGAATCACCGTTTTGATAACAGTTAAACTGCATTGCCGACACAAGCCACTTTTCGAAAACTGCTATACAGTTGACAGGAAAAATTCTAACACTCTGTACTAACAGCTTAATGCAGAAGTTCACATAAAGCTTATGTGGTTCCAATCCACATTCAGGGTTTTACAGCTTATTCCTGGCAAAGGGGCCTGATGACAAGAACAACAACAGTGTAAGGTCTGCAGAATCAAATGCAGTCTGAACTTTGCAAGCCTTGTTGATTCAGATATGGCAACACATATCAAAGCAAATGTGTGTGATGCGCCGTCAGTTTTAAAACACAAAACCATTCACAACTAGAGGTGCAATGAAATAGAATTTTCCTACTGAAACCGAAAATAAAAAAATTGTCAGGCCGAACCCGAAAATTAGTATTTTTTTACAATAATGTTTTAAAATATTTTATTGTTATTTATTTTGACTTTACTGTTGTGGGCTCTGGGGAAATATCAGGGGTTTAAACAGACCCCTGCTATTTCCCTTTTGAAATAGAAAAGGAGATTGAGGACACAGAGTCCTAAATCTCTTTTTCTGCAGCCCTTGTTATGAATGTATCAGTTACTATGTCCACAATCATAAATGAGTGCTTGTAAGCCACTCTCCATCCCGACTCGCTGTCTCCTCTCTGCACCGCCCGCTCAGCCTCCTGTAATACCGCTGACAGCTGACTCTTCCCCCTGCACTGCCGGCGCGGTCTCTTGTGACAGCTGTCTCCTCCCCGCACTGCTCTCCAGCCCAATTTGCTTGTCACAGGAGGCTGAGCGGGGTGGTGCGGGAGGAAAGCTTGACCTCTTGTGACTACGATGACATCGCTCAGCCTCCTGAAAGTTTCTCTTCTACCCGCTGCTCTGTGTCAGAGGGGACAGAGAGCATCTCACAGTGGGAAGGAGAGAAACTAGAGATGCACCACATTTTCAGCCAAAAAATTGTACTTTTGGCATTTTGCATGTTTTGGCAGCCGAAATTTTGGTTTTACAACCATTTTAGTTGTAAAACCAAAACAAATACTACATGCAGTCCATTAACTCATGCTGTTACATAATTTTAGTCTGCATCCAGTCACACTTTTGTATAATTCTGACAAGTACAGATTACATAAAGATACTGAAAGTTTCCTGTTTCTTCACTAGATACAGGTTCTTTTTGGGCCTGCTCATTTAGGACATTGTAAAAAAGAAAAGTCCTGCACAAAACATACAGTACATGCTTATTAGGTAAATACTGAAAACAGCAACAAAATAGGATTCATATTACAGAAGTCACTCCAGTACATGGATTCCGACTGATTGCTGTGCGTGTTAAACTTTGCTCTTAGCTCTTTGTGATTGTTCATAGCTTACAGTAGGTTATTATTTGTCACCATTTGAGTTAAAAAAAAAAATATTAGAGAAGTGTCATTGCCATACAAAGTGTTAGAGAAACAAAACTGTGCAGTCTCACCAGGGGTGTCAGTGGGTGCGGGCAGCGTGGATCCACAGGAAGGAGGAGGTTTGCTGCCCGAACTGTAAACAGGTGCCACGATTCACAGGAAGGCTGCTGAGACCTTGCTGGGGACCTCAGCAGACTTCCAGTGAAGCCTGTTTCCAGTGCCAGCTGTGGTTTCAAAATGTAAACGCCGGTATCGACGCTTAGTATCGGAGACAAGGAGGAGGGGGGGGGGGGCCGCGGGCG